>NC_138523.1:52620128-52849920 GCF_000230855.2 Cajanus cajan | reverse complement strand
TAACTTCATATATATATATATATATATATATATATTATATGATTTTAGGTATCAGTCAAGCAGTTATAATAAAATAAACAAAAGTAGTCAAGAGTTACAATGGCAACATGCACTAAAACTCCTACTTACCTTTAGCTAATCCTGTTGTACTCTCATGTAAGCATGATCATCACAGTCTAATCACTATAAGGGTAAGCTAGATATTTAAAGAATTAACATAAAATAAGTATAAATGAAATATACTATACTACCAACATTAAAATGTAAACCACCCAACATGCATCTCATGGTTCACATCATAGAGCACTTAACATGACATCAACAAGCTTGAAAGACAAACAATTCTAGCAATTCAAACTTACACCATAACCATATCATTTCAACAATATAATTACCAAAGCATATGAACAACAAACACACCACATCACATCATATGATATACACCACAACTAATACGTCATCACGCATTCACTTACAAAAATCTCGTACAACACCTACAGTCTAAGTAACTTGGCCCTATTGAACTAAACAGGTCATTTTCACATCTTACATGCCTATTATATCAACAACTAAATATTGGAATACTAGTCCCTACACGTGCTTTCTCGAATGTTGCTACTTAAACTAGAAAAGTTTAATACTACCGTCAGGTATAACATAGCTTGGGTGTGGGGCTTACGACGACATTGACATGATATAATTTGATCAACACATCAAATTTCACCTCAAACATGCTTCACAACCCCCCAAAACCCACCATATCCTAGCTTCCCTTACCTCATCAATCTAAAAGGGAGAAGAAAGAAGAACTTCGAAGAAGAAGAAGAAGAAGAAGATGCTTCACAACCCCCCAAAACCCACCATATCCTAGCTTCCCTTACCTCATCAATCGAAAAGGGAGAAGAAAGAAGAAGTACGAAGAAGAAGAAGAAGATGCGTCACAACCCCCCAAAACCCACCATATCCTAGCTTCCCTTACCTCATCAATCGAAAAGGGAGAAGAAAGAAGAAGTACGAAGAAGAAGAAGAAGATGCGTCACAACCCCCCAAAACCCACCATATCCTAGCTTCCCTTACCTCATCAATCGAAAAGGGAGAAGAAAGAAGAAGTACGAAGAAGAAGAAGAAGATGCGTCACAACCCCCCAAAACCCACCATATCCTAGCTTCCCTTACCTCATCAATCGAAAAGGGAGAAGAAAGAAGAAGTACGAAGAAGAAGAAGAAGATGCGTCACAACCCCCCAAAACCCACCATATCCTAGCTTCCCTTACCTCATCAATCGAAAAGGGAGAAGAAAGAAGAAGTACGAAGAAGAAGAAGAAGATGCGTCACAACCCCCCAAAACCCACCATATCCTAGCTTCCCTTACCTCATCAATCGAAAAGGGAGAAGAAAGAAGAAGTACGAAGAAGAAGAAGAAGATGCGTCACAACCCCCCAAAACCCACCATATCCTAGCTTCCCTTACCTCATCAATCGAAAAGGGAGAAGAAAGAAGAAGTACGAAGAAGAAGAAGAAGATGCGTCACAACCCCCCAAAACCCACCATATCCTAGCTTCCCTTACCTCATCAATCGAAAAGGGAGAAGAAAGAAGAAGTACGAAGAAGAAGAAGAAGATGCGTCACAACCCCCCAAAACCCACCATATCCTAGCTTCCCTTACCTCATCAATCGAAAAGGGAGAAGAAAGAAGAAGTACGAAGAAGAAGAAGAAGATGCGTCACAACCCCCCAAAACCCACCATATCCTAGCTTCCCTTACCTCATCAATCGAAAAGGGAGAAGAAAGAAGAAGTACGAAGAAGAAGAAGAAGAAGAAGAAGAAGAAGAAGAAGCGCTTTATAACTTCTTTCTAGTATTTCTCTAAAATTATGCAGAATTGAATTTACGAGACTCAATCCTTAACAAAAATCTTATATATTTCTTCCCTTATAACTAAACCTCTATTCTAAAACTCTTTAAAAAATTCTTAACTCTAAAAATCTCACAATCATGCTTCAAAACGATTCAACACATAATTATTACTACAAATTATATAATTAACAAAAATTATATATTTTTTCCCTTATAACTAAACCTCTATTCTAAAACTCTTTAAAAAATTCTTAACTCTAAAAATCTCACAATCATGCTTCAAAACGATTCAACACATAATTATTACTACAAATTATATAATTAACAAAAATTTACAATGTTACATAATGTATTTTTTTTTCTTGTTATCTTTCACTTTTAAAAATGGTTAACTCTAGTAAGTACTCATTTTAAACATTTTTGTGTCACAACAAGAAATGTTCTTGTAGTGTGTGGAATAAGGAAAATCACGTGGCGAACAGACAACCTATAACTAGATAGGAAGGCAGCTTAATTAGGCTTCAAAAATATCCGATCCACATTCGTAGTTTAAATTTCTAAGCCAACTTCAACAAATCAAGGGACAATAGTCTTTTTTTGTTTAAAGAAAAGAAAAGTGATAAAACTTTAAAAATATAATCTACTAAATAATCTAATCCAAAGATACTCTGTAGCTTGTGAAGACGAGTCGTATAAATTGTAGGAGACATTAAATATCTCTTCCTTATTTATTAACATTTTTTTTCGCCAGGGATTGGAGACATGGATCTATCATCGACGGAATATTAATATCTTCAGCCAGTTGACAACTCGATCGTATGAGACTTGGTTTATTTTATGTTTTTAACATCTCTAAAATTGAAGCATTGTAGCGCATTATATAAAAGAATATGAAACTTTTTTATTTCGAATATAAGATCTCATGAAATTAGAATATAAAATCTCATACAATCTTAGAGGATGTTGTAGTTGGTAAAATAGTTTAAAGGGAATTTCACCTCAATATATCAATCAATATTTGAAAAATCTTGATGCATGTCATTCGAATGATTTCATGAAGACACTTTGAACTGAAAATTTCTTCAATTTTAAGCAATATTTGAGAGGTGATTGAAAGTTGATGAAGCAGGGTTAATCTACTTATTCACGAGCATACTGTTCTATCTCAGTCACAAGTCACAACTCATGAATCTCTCCATTTATTTGCTTTGTTATGTAGTGAGCTTTTCACAAAACCTGAATAAATTAGTGTCTTTATTTTATTTGGAAAGTTAATGTTGGCACTTCATAATCAGCATCATCGCCCGTGACAATGTATACATTGCATCAAGGTGCTTAAAAGGGAAAAAAGTTATTTATTTTTGTGAATGAGACAGAACTGCCAACCATTTATAATTTGGACAGTCTTAAAGTTCAAAGTAGGGGCTTTTCGGGTTCGATTAGTTTATGTACTATTCGTACCGCTATGCCGAGCTCGGCATCATAGTGTGGAGTGACCTCGGACATGCGCTAGGCGACATCGGCTCACTATCCAATTAGGTCATAAACTGATCTCGGGCCCAAGGCCCAACAAAACCCTAATACACACAAAGGTACGTGCATTACTTATACGAGACTCATACACCCACAAACACTAATTTTAGTATTGGAGTCTCTTTTGTAGGTATCACCCCCATCTTGGAGCAGCAAGCGTACCAGCGAAGAAGGCTCGCCGATCTTACCCAACAGATCATCCTCTATGACCGATCTCCGGTAAGAACATTTGACACCCATCGTGGGGCCGATCAAGACAGCTCTTATCGGCCACGCTTATGGTATTCACCCGAAGCCATAGTAGACGCGCAACAGACGACGCAGAAAAGGGTTTTTGGCCAAGGAAGGTTTTAACGAGGCACACCTCAGAAATAAATCAACAAAGCAACTTCATTCTCATACATTTTCGGTATTGGCACATTAACCATGACGACTTGCCAAGGTTGAGTTCGAACCTTGATGTTAAAGTCGGGTTCGAACCTTCAAATACAAATTACGTTGCCAAGGTCGAATCCGAACCTTGATGCCAAGGCCGAGTTCGAACCTTGAGATCACATTTTCTTAACCAAGGTCGAGTTCGAACCTTGATATGCCAAGGTCGAGTCCGAACCTTGAGATCACATTTTCTTAACCAAGGTAGAGTTCGAACCTTGATATGCCAAGGTCGAGTCCAAACCTTGAGATCACATCTACTTAACAAGGTCGAATTTGAACCTTCAAACAACAAATTTGGGAACTCCTCAGAAGCCCCTTTGCTCTTACATCACTCGGTGCTTGGGGGGCAAGTGTACTGGCCAGCCGAGTTGCCGACTTGTCCCTCACCAATCTGTTGACTCGGTCAAAGTTTTACCAGCCTAACCAAGCAGTAAGCTCAATATTATTGCCGAGCTCTTCAGCCCGACCATGAAACATGGACATCGGAACACCACATCGGCCCAAAGAGGCCACGTCATCAAACAAATAAAAATACAATCTTCTCACCACGCCGCCCACGCGTTATGGGAACGAGGTGACGGTTATGACACATGGCGTCATGACAAATAGGCGTACGCGAAAAGTCATGACCCCTTGTCGAGCTCGGTCTTAACTCCTCGACCTCCGATCTTCGGAGCTCGGGAGACTAGTGTACTATCCGTACCGCTATGCCGAGCTCGAGCTTGGCATCACAGCGCGGAGTGACCTCGGGCACGCGCTAGGCGACATCAGCTCGCTATCTAATTAGGTCATAAACTGATCTCGGGCCCAAGGCCCAACAAAACCCTAATACACACAAAGGTACGTGCATTACTTATACGAGACTCATATACCCACAAACACTAACTTTAGCATCGGAGTCTCTTTGTAGGTATCACTTCCATCTTGGAGCAGCAAGCGTACCAGCGAAAGAGACTCACCGATCTTACCTAACATATCGTCCTCTACGACCGATCTCCGGTAAGAATAATTTACATTTTAAAAATAATGCATTCAAATTAATTTTTCCAATACTATTTTAACTCATAATGTTGTAATTGTCGTTGGTTTGATAAATTTTTGTATATGGTGATAATTAATAGAACATAAATTCTTTATTAAATAAATCGTTTATATAATATATGAAGATAAGGATTTTAACCTCTACACTAATCCATAAGTTATTTAAATTAATTAAGTTTGTTTAGTTTTTATTTAAATATTAAAAATAATGAGATATAAGATTTTTTTTTATATAAAAGTTTTAGATGAGTTGAATCTCCTCATCCCAAAAATTAACCATCAACATCAAGGACATGACAGCTATCAAGACTTTATGAATTATAAAAATAATTAAATATTATCTATCAACAATATTCTCATATATTGACAAGAATCAAACTGATGTTTTTTTAGAATGAGTCCTTTCCTCAAAGTTATTGAAGATATGTTATCGTAAATTTTAGCTTAAATATGTTCTTAGTTGTTTAAATTTAGTGTTAATTTATTTTTTGTTCCTCAAATTTAAAATTATTATTTTTAATCTTTATAATTTTAAAAAAAATTATTTTAGTTCTTATATTCAAATTTTATTAAAAAATATCAAATATTATTACATAAAATCTACTTATTAGTGTTCTTATTAATGAAAATATCACATTAAATTTATTTGATATTACATAACATTTTTAATTAGTCACTTTCAAATATGTTATTGGTGACCTAAGAGACTAAAACAAGATTTTTAAAAATTATAAGGACTAAAAATAACAATTTTAAATTTGAAGGACCAAAAATAAATTTATCTTAAATTTAAGATACTAAAAACATATTTAAGCCATAAATATTTTAATATTGAATTCAGTTATTATGGATAAAATAATAGAAAAAACAATTAAATTGAACTATTCCAAAAATTAAATTTATAATGGGCCAATAATTCGAATGAAATGATTAAATATATGTTAGCATTTTTATTAAAGATAAAATTTTGACATAATATGATAATTACTGATATAAAATTATGTTTATAATAAAATATAATCCTAAGAATACTTAGAGTACCGCACTTAATATTTATCTTTCTATTGAAATACGTAATCGCAGTGATAAAATATCAAAAAAGAAAAATAACAATTATTTACTGAATGCCCATATTTTCTTTGACTCACAGCACTCGCAGGCATTCCATAAAGATGACGTCGCAGTCTGTTGCATTATTTTCTGAGGATGATTTGCCCTTCATTTGCAAGTGGATTCGCATTTCACATCGAATAAGGCCAATTAGAATAAGCCCGTTTTCATTTTTGTCAAAACTTAAACTCTCCCAATAAACCAATTGCTACAATATTTGAGTATCAGTAATCGTTTTGGGCTTCTCTGATTATCAAGGTTTCAAACTAATTAAAGGAAATATTAGAAGATTTTTTTAAAAAAATAATGATAATAATAATTAACCCAAAAGAAGAAGAAATTTTAGGGTCAATCTCTATCTGATTAATAGTAATTATTGTGGATAAAAAATTTATATATGAACCTTGTCAATTATAGCTTTAAACGGTCAGGTAAAGCGAATATTAACTTCATATAGAAAAATATAAAAGAATACACAACATATGCCCTGTTGTAAAGGTATTTTACACTGTAATTATAAAAAAAAAAAATTTACTAAAAAAATTAGAAGACAATAAGTATCTTAGTTATAAGGAAATTCAACTTTTAACGTGCTACACTGATTATAGAATTAGAGATTTATGTTGAAAAGTAATAGAAACCGGAAGTGGCATTGTACAATGTTACAAACACTTTTATAACTAGTAAAGAGAAACCAAGTTCACGCTATGGTTCATGTGTACTCTGTTTTTTTCCATCAGAACTAATGATGTGTACTCTAATTATTTTTGTTCCATACATCTCATATGTCCTCTAGTTTTGTGTAAGTGATGGACTATAGTACTCGAATGACAAGTTCACGCTATTATTTTTGGGCTGATGATATATACATCTCTATTTTTTTATACATACACCTCCTTTTTTTAAAAAAAATATATTAAATTTCTAAATTATCCTTAATATTATTTGAAATAAAAAAAAATTATCCTGGAAATTTTTTTTCAGAAGTGTATTTGTACATAATTATGGAAAGTTCTTTCCGGAATACTAAAATTACTATTCCGGAAATAACTTTCCGTCGGAATAATTCTGGAAAGTACTTTCCGTAACTAAAATTACTATTGCAGAAAGTTCTTTACAGAATTATGATAACAAATACACACACTGTTAATATTGCCGAAAGAATTTTTCGCAATAGTAATTCTAGTGTTACGGAAAGTATTTTCCATAACTATTTTGACGGAAAGTTATTTTCGGAATAGTAATTTTAGTATTCTGGAAAGTACTTTCCGTAATTATTCTGACGGAAAGTTCTTTTCGGAAGGCTCATGATATATACACCTCCTTTTTTTTTATAAGTACACCTTCTTTATTTTTTTAAAAAAATTATAAAATATTATATATATATTTTTTAATTTTATACCTTTAACTTTCAATTTTCTACTTTTTTCTTTTTTTTCACACACTTTTTTTTTCTCTTTCAATTTTTACATGCTACCAAAATAGGTGGGGTGAAAGAAAGATAATAGCGTGCATGTAAAAATTAAAAAAAAAAGAAAAAAAAAGAAAAAAATGTAAAAAAAAGTACTAAATTAAATGTTGTGAATGTAAAATTAAAAAAAAAAAAGCAAAAAATTAAGAATATTTAAAATTTTAATTATTTTTTTTGAAAAAGAGGTGTACTTATAGGAAAAAGGAGGTGTATATATCATCAACTTTTGAAAAACACTTTCCAGAATAATTTTTTTTTATTCCAAATAATATTAAGGATAATTTAGGAATTTAATATTTTTTTTAAAAAAGGAGGTGTATGTATAAAAAAAATGGAGGTGTATATATCATCAACCTTATTTTTGGATCCATTTCTTGTTGGGCCAGAGCCCATGCATCAACAATGAATGTGTTTACTGTCACAATTACATGCTGACATTCTGACATATATATGCACACGGCTCAGCATACAATTGCCAAAAGAGTTTGTTTGTATAAAATTTATAAGACAAAAAAAATATTAAGAAAAAATAAAATACTATCTTATATAAATTAAAATTACTTTTTACATAAACTAATGTGACTATATATATATTAAAAAAAAACTGCAGTCAATTCTCTACAATCATATTGACTTAGTGATAAACTAGGAAGCAACAATCTAAATCTTAAAACAATAGGGATTTATTCAAATCACCAGTGTTAAATAAAGACTGATTAAAACCATATCAATTCAACAATTTGTAGCAGCTCACTCTTACAGCTTCTTTAAAAACTTTTTAAAAAAAATTATCTGTGTATTAGCTTATAGAGAATTTTATTTCATTTTTCTCTTCCTATAGAAAAAAAAATTGTACAAACATGTGTCTTAAATCAAAATACTTGGCATAGACATAAACCCTAAAGAAAGGCAAGATAATAAAGTAAGATAAAAAGAAAAAGATACTATTATATACAAATGATGATATTTGATTTTGTAAATGTAATGACTAGAAGTCTATAAACCACTTTTTGTCTTTCTTTTCAGCATGAGCTTTCTTCTCTGGTATATGTATTATGTACAAATGTAGAGTTTATTGGTAGCAATTAATGCATTTTCAGAGTAATGTTTAATAAAAAAATATTTATTGATTCTTTAAGTGATGTTCCTAAGACACTTGTTAGCATGATAAAGGAAAAAATATAAATTTTAAGATATCCATATTTAGAACATTGTGAATATTGTAACCTATTAACTTTTTGTATACTTCGAAGTCAGTTTAGAATGACATTCAAAACGAGACTTTTTAAATATATCCGATTACTGTTTAAAAATATAATTTGCAGTCCTCAGGAACAAGACTATAAATATCAACTCAGTCTTTGACATTTTAATCAATTATCTCCAATTGCATACTTTTCTTCTTTCCTTCTAATTGAATGTGCACATGGATTGTTTTATCTCGAGATGTAAAGAAAGATCAACAACTCTAATAATACGATAATGTCTCACCTACCGATATAAGAACGACAATGTACTAAATCCATTATGTTTCTTAGCCTCGAATTTAGCGAGACTCATGCATTTTGTGACATGTGGAGTAGTCTTTCTAGTTTACTATTATAAGGTTTGAGAAAACCTCTCTAACGAAGAAGAAGATGCAATGAACTAAAAGCATGCAATTCAATTCCCAATCATAATGTCTCCTAGCAACGTACGTGATTATCCAAAACAGGAAACATGTTACTGGAAAATGGATTCAATGATTCTCCCATCCATAATAGCTTGATGTAAATGACAATACAAATATCACGCTACTAAATAGAGGAACAACAATCTGCTGAGGAAACACAACAAATCTAGCATCCTCGGAGGACCAAAAATAGTGTTGGGTCGCTGTTTAAGTAGTGTTTGTGGGTGCATTGCACATTCTCCTCAAGTTTTAAGAGAACCTATACCTTATGTTATAACTTTCTTAACTAACATCAAGCTTCTTAAAATGGTTCATGGAACCTAGCTTAGGTATTTGTCTCGTATTCTCATCTTTCAGTTTGATGCAGACAATGAAGCATCGCATGATCCAACGCATAACATATCGGGGTTTTTCCTTTTTTGTTCAACCATAGACGTGAAATAGAGATAACCATAATTTTCTTTTGAAGTTTTTTTTATTTTTTTTTTTTAAATTCAGCTTTTTAACATAGAAAGTGTAACTAATACTATGGAGTATCATACTTTAAAAAATTAAATTTTAAAGAAAAACTATTATTTTAAGTCTTCCTTAAGATTTATGACATGTTGCAAGTTAAAAATAAAGATAATTAAAATATTTTTAGCTTGTTTTCTATTCTTAAACATGTATAAAAGAAGTAATAAAATTTATTTTTACTATATATCTGCATTGCTTGGGACCACAGGAAATCTGGTATGGTGGGTCTTTAAGTGTGCAATGGTATGGCATAGTTCTGCTCATTTAATGATGCCTTTGAAATATGAAAATATTGGTACACGGCAAAATCACTATAGTCCTCAATACATACTTTGACCTCTATGCAATTTGTTCTCACCAACAACACATTTGAAATCATCCAACCTCCAATATGTCTCTGAATTTTGCAGTCCAGCCAATCATAACCGTGTCTATTTTTTTTCTACTTACCATTACCACCTAAACACACTCGATTGCTTAATTTAAACTCCGCAATCATGCAAAACACAATAGTATTTTCTATAAGTTGTATCTTAATTAAATGTATTTAAAGAAAACTTTAATAATTATTATATCCAGAGAAGAAGAGAAAGTCTAACTCATTCGCCTCACGTGATATTTAAGCACTTTACATTATATAATCTAATAATAATTAGTACGAAATTTTATGTTCAATTCCTATTGGGTGTAAAAGGTCAGCTAAACACTCAACATCAAATAAATTATCTTAAAATTGCTTTTTATACAGTATATTCAAATATAAAAATTATTTTCATAATTAATAATTGATGATAAATATATTGTCAAACAAATATATAAAGAAGGACCACTTTAAAATTGTGTAAGAATGGAACCTAATGATTAATTAGGATCGATCTAATAATAAAAATTGAAAAAAAAATACATAAGAATTTAACATTTATGTGTATTTACAAATTTGATTTTTCAGTGTCCTCTTTATAATTTTTTTTAATTGGACAGTATATTAAGACTTAACATTCACACATCATTCAATAATTTAATTTATAATATGATTTTTTAGCAATCCATATTTACATATTATTGTGTAAAGTAACATGATAGTTGACATAATGGTTAAGTCATGCATGTGCATATTATGGTGATGATCTATTTAGGGGAGAATTCGTTTTTGATACTTATCAAATGTGAAAACTAATTAAGTTGATTAACGCGTACGATAGTTACAATATTACAAACAAAAATAGTTTTTGATCCAATTAATTGACCAGATAAAAAAACATAATTTGTAAAGTCTTGTATGTAAATAATGAACAATGAAAATTAAATGAATCATATTTTCTTATATTTTAAGACTAATTGAAGATTACATGATGTAACACAATTTTTAAATTTAATGATAAAAATTGAACATAAAAAATTGTAGGATGTAAATTTTTTTTTTACCTACATAGATATAATTATTAGATGATTTTTATCATTTAATTAAGAGAAAATTGCACTCATCTCCTCTGAAGTTTGTTTAAATGATACACATATGCAAATTATTCATCTCCCTTAAAATAACATTATTAGTTAAAGCAAGAGAAAGAAGAAAAAAATAAAAGAATTTATTTTTTATCAATCACATATATGTGTGCTTCACTTTTGAATTATGTAGAATGTTTTGTCTTTTTATGAAAATATTCTTTCTTCAATTTTGAAGATAGTAATTTCACAACCCCTTTTTTGAATTTGTTTTTTAAAGTTGGTATATTTTTTAAATTACAATATACATGATATTTAAGTTATAATTTGGAAGTTAAAATTAAGTATGAGATCGAGTCATATTCAATTGTTATCACTTGCATTAATTTGTTCTCTATTAATAGTGCACAGATAATGTCACTTGTATTATTTAAAAAGACCTCAGGAGTACAATTTATTCCTTAATTAAAATTACAATATAAAATAATTTATTATAAAAATAATTTATCCAACATGTTTTTTTTAATGAGAGAAGACATATATGCAACATATTATTTTTTTTATTAACAGTAGCATACAAAAGGTACTACATGCTTCCAAGAATTATTTTTAAAAATGATAAATAATAAATAAAAAAAGAAAAAAATTGTTAGATTGGATAAAAGGTAGTTATGAGGGAAAATTTGTCCAAAAATATGGACACTAAATGAATAATCTCCTTTATTAATAATATAGAACTATAGATATATACAATTTATTATTTTTTTATTCATGTCTATATATCATATAAGACGTTTAACAATCTTAAAATTTAACATTCTACTAACTAATAAAGAGTTAAGTACAAGTGATTAATGTGCTAAACTCAAAGTCGAATCATTTGAATAGTGTCTAACTTCAATCCTTGATGAAATTAATCTTTAATCAAATTTTACTTATTTTTTGACAAATAAAATTAGTTTAAAAAAAATCTTAAAACACTAATTCAATACAAAATAAAATGTAATACTATCAAACTATTAAGTAAGAAATATTTGATCATATTAAAGATCCAATGAGCATGAATAAAGGGACAATAAGAAAAATGTCTCTAAATAATTACACCTCTTAAAATTTGAAATCCTTTTATAATTAATAATTATTAAAAATCACACGTGATGCACACAAAGATAACCAAGTTGGTATATAAACTCAATCATACTATTTATATACGAACTCGAAAATATCGATGTCTAATTTGAATTAGTTTCGTCATATTACAATTATGATAATTATAAAACTGATAAAAATCAGATAAATATGGTTAATTAGCGTAAAAGTATGTATAAAAGCAAATGCATAAATGACCAATTAATATCTATCCGTACTTATCATCTAATAATTTCTGATGATTTATATATATATATATATATATATATATATATATATATATATATTATTCCTTCAATGGCCTTGGCCCTTTAAGTCGGTAATTTCTAATAAAATGCCATAGACATTGCTAGCTGGACCCAAACCTGACATCGGTTTTCTCCAGGCACGAGTTTGGACTTTGAAATTTGTTTGGGAATATTCAAAATTTTCTCCTTTTAGTAATCATTCTAAAAATCATAGTTGAAGCGATTTCTATGTAGTTAATTCGACCATCATTTCAAATAAATCTTAGTTTTTATTTATTAAATGTTTATTTAATTATAATTAAAATTTTAGATACTTAAAATTAGATATAAAAACATCTACATCCTGACTTAAAATAATTCTAAATATAGTAAGTTAGTAACTAAATTTAGTTAAATTAAAATTATTATATTTTAATTTTAATTTCTTTTCAAACGATTTTCACTATTTAGAGTTTAAGGTCATCTAATTTTCAGTAGTGTCAATAATATCAATTTAAACAAAATAATAATATTAAATAATTTTAAAAAAATGAAACTAAACTATTTAAAAATAATTAAACCAACTTAAATATTAAAACTAAATAGAGACTAAAAATATAATAATTATAAATAGTATTAAAAAAGTAGAAAATTATAAAAATATAGTAAACATTTATCTATTATACAACGGAAACACAAATTATGACGCTTTTTCATGTTCACTTTTTCCTGGACAATTTTACCCTTAAATCTATAAATAATAAATAATATTAAAAATTAACTAATTGTATAACTACTCATAACTATTCAATTTCTTAATTACCTTTTCAGTTAAGTTCAACTTTTATATTATTTTGATGTGCATGTAAGTTTAATTCGAACTCCGAAACAATGCTTAAATATTTTAAAATGTGAAGCAGGTAAGTTGATTGGGAGAAATTTTCGGAGAATAATATCGGAATTAAAGGCATTACTCATTGTTTTATTAGAAGAGAGAAGGGTGGGAAGTTGAGTGAAAGGAGTGATCCTGGCATTTAGCATCATGGATGTCCTGGTTTCATCCTGGCATCTGATGAAACGTTACTTTTAATATACTGCGCCAGTAATTTGATACCGAATGCAGTGCGCATTACCATCATAGAAGAAGAATGAGTATTTCACAGCCAAAGCGCGCAATGATGATAATAAATAAATAGTATAGTTTTGTGATAAACTAGTATTTGATGTGTGAACCATTGACTTGTCCCCTCTTTCCTTTCCATTCCATTAGTTAAGAATTGAGATGGAAATGGAAGTGAATGTGGTTGGCAATTGGCATGAATGATTATGAGGATCAAATCAAAATAAACCTCAAGCAGAGTGCAAAGACAGAGATACAGACTAGTCTACAGTAGAAGATCCCTTTGATTCTTTTCATAATGCCCCATTAACATTAATGTACACTACCTAATCATCACATTCACACCTCCCTCTCTCTTTCCCTTTCCCTTTCCCTTTCCCTTTTCTTTACAAAAATTACACTTTTGCCCCCTCGAAAGACCTTCTCACCGAATACATCGATCCTTCTGCAAATACCAAAAACCATAATTACATTACAATTTTAATCACAATTAAATTTACATTTAGTGAAACAAAATTACCTCTGGAGTTGAAGGACCTCTTGCAGTGAAGAATGGCGCTTTGAATCCCATCATGCTGCTGCGCCAGCGTATCATCGCTCCTATTCGCCGGAGAACCAACTCCGCCCACCGCCGACGACGCCGACCTACTCTTCCCCAAATGCTTCGAAACCACCCTCATCCCCTCCCCCTGCTTCGAGACTTTAACATACAGAGGCTTAATCAGCTTCAGGTACTTCCGCAGCACCTCCTTGGAGAACCGCTCCGGTTTCGGCTCCTCGTGGCTGCAACTCCGAACCTTGCTCCCGAAGCTTCTGGTGCTGTTGTCTCTGCTGAGCGCGGGGGAGGAACGGAAATCGTCAACGTGGAGTTTCACCGCGAAGACTTTAGCTTCCTTCTTGGGTTCGTGTTCTGTTTTCTGTTGAGGCATTCTGTTCCGCTTTCTGAACATGAAGATTCTGAAGCTGGGCGCGGACCTGAGAAGCGCAATGGGAGATTGAGGCTTGGAGATAGGCTCGATTGGGAGGATCTTTCGTTTGGAGATAGGCTCGGGAGGAGACAGAGGAAGTGTTGTCTTAGGCTTAGGCATAACATCGTTGTCTTTGGGTTCGGTTGTT
The DNA here is from genome assembly GCF_000230855.2 of Cajanus cajan. Taxonomy (NCBI): domain Eukaryota; kingdom Viridiplantae; phylum Streptophyta; class Magnoliopsida; order Fabales; family Fabaceae; genus Cajanus; species Cajanus cajan. The sequence goes on along the minus strand of NC_138523.1, from coordinate 52,835,229 downwards.
GTTGTTGTTGTCGTTTCTTTGGAGTTGTCGAAGTCGGGTAGCGTGAGCTCCAAGTCGAAGAATGAGTCGTCTTCGTCTGATTCAGTGTCGGTTTCGACGACCAGATGAGGTTCGGAGGAAGTGGTCATGGTGGCGTGTCTCCAGAACTTGAGGAAGTTCAGAGCGTCCATGAAAGGAAAGATTAGAGAGATGTGGGACTTGGGTGTGGTGTGGTGTGGGGTTTTGTTTTGGGTTTTATAGGGACAGTTAGGTGAACGAACTAAATAAAAAAGAGGATGTGTTAGAGAGAGAAATAAGAGGGTTTAGGTTTAGCTTTTCACTTCGTTTAATGCTGCTTGTGTAAGCATTGAATACGGTGCTTTCTTCGGGAATCAGAGGAGGGGTTCGCTTTTGCTTTTGGACTTTGGAGAGAACCGTTTTGCTTTTTGTTTTCATTTTTCCTCTCTTTATTTTATTTTTAGGTTTCTAAAATTCATTGTTTGTGTCTTTCTCACCATGTGGCATGTGGGACTGGGGGGAGAGAATAGATAATAAAAAATTAAGAAAGGTACTGAGTAAGTGCACAGTGTCTCTGACCTCAGGCTCAGGCTCAGTCCTTGGAGGTATACAGAGTCCTGAACGAAACGTTTCACTCTTTCATCAGACTTCCACAGGTAAATTTGAAAACTGAGATTTCTTTGGCCCACTTCTGATCCCACCGTAATATCATTCATCAAATACTCCTCTCCCTCTGTGTTCTACCTATATCTCTGCTTCACTCGTGTAATCATTTTTAGTTTAAGATTTTCAATAGAAAGGGTATTTTTTTATTTTTTTTTATCAAGGTATGGGCAATTTTTACTTTTTTGGTTTTTAATTTTTGTTGTATGTAAATTTAAGATATGGGCAATATAAGGAAGGCTATTCGATGAGATTTTGAATGACTATAAGAACATTTAACATTTGTGGTTAATCCCATTGTTTAAATTATTTGGGTACTCGAATGATATGATAGGAACTTGTGATTATAAACAAATCATTAAAACATGGAGCTTATTATTATTGAGCAAGGAATTGGATAGTATTGTGGGTCTTACAGATGCAACAGATGGAAGGGTGGGGGGATGGGGATAGGAAACTTCCAAAAAGGGAGAGGGGGGAGAAAAGGAAAAGAAGGAAAGAAAACGAAAGATAAAAGGGTTAAAAAAGAAAGGTTCATAAAAAAGAGCGAAATGCAGAGCAAAGGAAACGTAAGGGCTATCCGCTGCTTTACCTTTCTTTACAGAGAGCCATTAAAAAGAGGTGGTGTAAGTCAGAAAATTGGGTTCTTTTACAAGGCAAAGTCATTAGGTGCAAAGCTAGAGCACGCATGTTCTGCTGCTTTTAGGACCCATCCTATGTGACTACACCTATCTTTGAAGAGGTCCAAGTCTTTGTGCCATTCAATGAGCAGAAGGGTCCAAGTCTTTTGCCTCAAAAGGTTTGACTTGTAAACTCCGTTTGCCTAGTCTTGCACTCTTCTTTTTTCTTTTCTCTTTTTTTTTTTTTTTTATTTGGTTACAAAATGCATGATTCAGAAGAAGACTTATAAATAAATTATTCACCCACAACTTGGATTTTGGCAGAAAATATGTGAATACTTGGACTTTAATGAATTTCATGTCCATGAATCATGCACATACAAATGTCAATTCAACCCAATGGTCTCTAACTGGGTAGAACATCATTCCTTATTTAATTGGTGGCAACATAATTAGTGGGCCTCAGTTAGAATACTAAACCAACCTCCGAATGTCCTTAACCTTAAGCTATGCAGAACTATTTTAAGCACATTTCCAAAACAATTTGTACACCGCAGCTAATGAAAACAACATTTCAAGCATCAAGGCCTACTATTATTACAAATTGCATTTGTAAATAATCTTTGTCTGGCACATTCTAAGGGATTTCATAGGGTTGGTCCCGAATCTAGTAGGGGTTATTAACTGTAGAGTCACACTTAATTAAATCAGATACAGATTTTAGTAATTATAAAAAATTGAAAGTATCTAGAAAATCTCTTATACAACGTTGTCCTCAACATCAATCACTAATTGAGGAGAGAAAAAAGAATCCCAGAAAGCGAAAGGTGAAAGTGAAAGAATCATATATAACCAAGAAATAATATTTTTGGTATAACAAAAGAAAAGAAAAAGGTAAGGCAAATTTTAATGCATTGTTTGGACCTGAACTGCATCATCTATAGTAATGTCCTACATGTCATAACCTAAAAGGTGCATTATGAAAATGCTGATCTAGCCTAGTCTGTAATATTTTGTGGTCCTCGTCGAGAATTTCTTATGTTTTTTCCCTTAAGATTCTCTCTGATCGGTGACAACGGAAAATCACTACCTTAACTGCTTATCAATCTTTTACACAGTCGAACGCATTCACAACAAGCAAACAACAACCAAGCTCAAACTTACTTCTGAAATTGAAAGGTACCTTTCAAGTTTCAAAGGGTTCTGAGCCACAATATTGATTTATAGTGACACCTCTGTCGGAAAGATATATGTATATATATAAAAAAAAAAAATCCTAAAACTATGTTTTTGGCTACAAAGGTTCAGACTCAATAAAGAGTAAAAGAATGTAATCATTTATTTGACTGGGAATAGTTTAAAAGTAAGTACAATTGCATGAAGGTCGTATTTGAATTGGATAAGAACAAGAAAGGGAAAGGGTGTGTGATGTTACACATGAGTTTTTTTAATCTCCTCATCTCTTGCCAATTTCAAAAGGAAACCTGTCTGGTTTATGGCTTGCACGACATGAGATTGATTCCTCTTACTTCGGCAGAATTTATTGCTGAGTCTACGAAGATTGTATATAATTTTTAAGCATACTATATATATGATAAGAGATCACAATTCATTAGGACATTTTGTTTTGTTTTATTCCGTGATTGATTGATTTATGTTGCTTCTTCAGTACACAAAAAACGAGTATGTCTACTATCTCCTTTTTAAAATCTTAATCCGCATATTTTTAACATAATCCGAAATCAAGGTTTTTAAAATAAAGTATGTAGATGAAGATGACACTACTGTTGGTGCTGTGATACTTTCTTGTTAGGAATAGGATCTTAATTATGGGAAGACTCTTTCAATTTTAAAAAGCCATTGTGATTTGTAGCTTAACTCCGTAAGAATAAATAATTAAAACCCGGAGCCTGTTTACAAAGTTATTACTATTTTCTTAACCCCTTGTCATTTTTAGGTCTCTTTCTGGTCCAATAATGAATTTAACAACTTTATAATATATGCACAATGCACCTTATTAAGGAAACACATGCGTACAAAATTGTAATTGGGATTTTTCTAGACGGATGATCGTAGAAGTTAAGTTAAATCGGATAAATTTGAATACGAACATTCAATTTGAAATTTGTAACATGAAGATCGTTCCAAAGTCTTAATTTCTTGTTCGCTGGATGGTCGATAGCATGACACTTTGTGTTGGTTCCGTTCTGGTGGTTGGGTGTGGAATTTTATGTCGTTATTAGGACAATAACAAATGAATCAATTGGTCAAATGATTCCTCCTAGCAAAAATTTCTAAGTGGGGTCTTCGTGCTTCATGCTAGTGGGGGCAAGAACAGGATTTGCAACCATAAACTTTTGTGTGGTTTTCAGCACCAAACTAAAATAAGAAAATAGAAGCTCACCAAGTAATCAGAGAAATTCATGTCTTTGCATGTTCATATATAGAAAGAATAATTGGGTGATGGTGGGAATTAATGTTGTGTGTTCGTTCCATTTGGTAACCTCCTTTGACTGGACACAGAGAACTGAATACAAGGTCATTTTTCACTTTGAGAGATTAATGCAATTGGGCTAGTGATTTCAGATGAACAAGGACAAGTCATACCTCATAACTGTTGCAAAGAAAAATGAATAGTGGAAAATATGTGTGATAGAAGAAATTTGATTTTTATATTTTGGGTGAGGCGTGATGGAAAAATAAGAATTAAATCCAAGATAATGAGTAATGAGTTAGGATATGCACAGCAGCAGCAGCAGCAGCAGCAGCATGTGGGTGAGGGTAACGCAGGTGCTCATGTCAACTAGGACTAGTACATGGTGTAGTCGTTGGTCAAAATAGAAAAAAAAAATTGCATAGGAGATATAATTTATGAAATTCAGTGCAAGACAGATAATTGACCAAGAAAGATTGAAATGTGAATGTGACTATATTTGATGATCTGCAGCCATAGCTGGCACCTTAAAATCAGACTCATATATCGTTATGAATTTGAAAACAGCAGGATCAATTCTCAATTCTCATGTCATCTTTATTTTTTTTGGTTGAATTGAAGGGGCAACACAATTAATTAAAAATTACGCTATTAAAGTAAAGAAAAGTCTAACATCATCAAAATTACAAATATTAGATTAATTTATTGACTAATCAACCGCTCTTAAATAATTATCCAAGTCTATAATAAAATATTACAATAAATATTGATTTAGTCGTCCTAAATATAATTTAGGGTCAATTTAATTATGTTTTTTCTTTTTAGTTTTTTTAAACTATATTTTTAAAACAGATTTAAAAAACCAATTTTATAACAAGAGAAAGGGGAACAGATGTGAAAGTATAAAGAAAAACATAACTTAAAGTTTTTTTTTAAATAGAAAAGAAATATAATTTTGAAAAACTATTCTTATGTATCAAACGTGTTTGTATTTTGTTCTTAAATATACAAGAAAAATTTAGTTTCCATAAAATAGGAAACAAGTAATTTTAGTTTTGGTTTACAATTTTTCTGTTGTTTAACTTTTTAAAATGATCTAAGTAATCATTTAATAGTGAAGTAATATCTATCTATCTAATATCACACAAAAAGGTTATATCAATCAAAGTTAATATTATTTTTAAAAAATAAAAATAAATCATATTTTTATATCGCTAATTAATCCCCTTTCGTATAATTCTTTCTAATAATTTCTAGAAGTGGAAATAAATTAAGCAATTTGTTGAAAACTAATACCTCGAGATAAAAGTATTGTTATTCATCTATAGTATAAAATAATATTATCAATATTGATTTATCAATAATATTATTAATACATCTATAAGTTTTTATTTAATAATAAGAAATATATGTACAGTTATATTTTCTATTAAAAATATATATTTATAATTTTAATTTATATATTAATATATTAATTTAATAGTTAAGTATTATTGAAGTTAAGGAAATGAAATCCAAGTTTCATCGATAATATTTTTATTTTTATTTAATATTATATCATCACTTTATACTAATGACAAATATTTGCATCATTCACTACCAATAAAATATCATGTAAGTAAAAATCATTACATTTTAATAATACTATATAATTATAATATTATAAATATTTTCACATACAATAAAAAGAACTTTTTGGAGATATTTTAAAAAATGTTATCAAATTATATGTAAATATTATTAATTTATTTTTGCGATATATTATCAATTATTATATATAATCTATATTGTTAAATATTTTTAATACTATTTTTATTTCATTAAATAATATTTTTTAAATGTTATCTTTGTAATATTTTAATAATGATATTAAGGTTTAGTTAACAATATAAAATAATAATTAATTTTAATATAGATGTTATTATTACTTATAGTTTATGATTTTTAGTCTCTTACAAATTTTTAAGATCGAATATATCTTTAATAAATTACATGCTAATATCAAACTCTATTTACCTTAAATATCAATTTATGATTATATATATTTATTATGTCTTATTTATTTTCTTGATATAAAATTTTAATTTTGAGAAGTAATTAGAAATTGAAAAATTTCTCTTTATATAATACTTTTTTACTTGATATAATATTTTAATTTTAAAATTAATTAAAAAATAATATTAAAATAAAAAAAGTTACTTTATACACGTAACAATCTCAAGATGACTTTATTCACATCATCAATGTTGTTGACGTAACATTATCCATATGAGATGCCATCAAGTGTGTCATCATTTTTGTAGAAAACTAACAATTAAGAACTAAAATTAGGCAATTTAAAATTTATAGGAAAAAGTAAATAAATTATAGACACTAAAAACATAAAGAGGGTAAAAAATACAAAATATTTAAACTTCAAAATAATACAAATTCTTCCGAAATGCTAATACATGTTTCATTTATTGCATTAGGTCACAATAGTAACTCCTCGTCACTAAAAGGATTCATGAATGCATCTCACGCATATTTTATAAGGAAAAATGATACATCCTCTCAAACTCATTTTTATTTTCCGAAATATCTTCTGACAATATGTATCGGCTGGGAAGTTAAATATAAATAAATATTTTACTTTATATAAGTTAACACGTGTTAATTTTGTATGCTTTCAGAAGAATTTTCTTTGTTATAACATAACTATATATCTCCAGGAAACATATAAACATGTGGAAAAAGAAAATCTTTCTTTGATTTTTTAATTATTTTTTATTTTAATCTTTTGCCCCTTCAATAATATGAGGTGCTGTTCCTTATATTGTTTATTTAAAATTTGTTATCGGCATAAAGATGAGAAAAGCAATAGCAAACAGACATAACAGCAGATTGTGCACAGAAAGAAGCAGATCCTAAGCTATTGAAGATTGATTAAATGAAGAAGCCTGAGCGATCGAGGGAGAAGAGCACGATCATTATACTTTATAAGAATAGTCCACGCTGCAAGTGCAACAATTGAATTCTGTGGGCAATAAAGGAGATGAAACTGTCCTGCTGAAATTAAGATAAAGATATGAATTCAGAACAAATAATGTTTGTTACAAAATTTATTACATAAATAACACAAGCAAGCATTTGTCTTCATTACTGGCCAATCGATTCACCACGTCACTGGAGCTTTCTTAAAGCATCTATACCACATTACTGCTAAATTAGTTCTAGCTCACTTTATGGATTATTTAAATTTTAGCAAAATTGTTTCTACAAGCAATTTTATTAAAATTTAAGCAACTTATAAAATAAATTAAAGTTAATTTAACAATAATGTAACGCAGGAGGTTGCTTATAAGCAACTCTTAGGATGCGTCAGAAGTGATCGAGAACCACAAAGTTTCTCACAAATAACAGTAGCTACTACCTACTGCCCACTGCCTACTATCTATTTATCCAATAATTCACCTTCTTAAACCAACATAAGACCTGCTAATATAAAAAATATATCTCAACAATTAACAATTAACATCACATCACATGTGAAAATATATATAAAAAAACACAAAATATTAAAATCTAATTTAAAATAATCCAAGTAAAATAAATTTGATATCATATATAAAAAATTAAATTAATATCTTTATCACATTGATATGAAGGAGATAATATTATAAAATAATTAATAAAAAAGATATTTGTCTTAAATTATAAAAATTAAAGAAAATAAGTATATGAGATTAAAAAAGTATTTTAAATTATAAAAACTAATAAATAAAGTAAGTAAAATTATAAAGATAAAAAATATATTTTAACGTGTATTCTTTTTACTGCTTCTCAATAAACATAATTACTCCATTAATTGAAGGTATGTTAGCTGACACCATGAATTCTTAAAAGGATAAGAAAAGAGTTATTTATCTAAACATCTAATAAACTTTGACTATTTTTGTTTACTAAACTTTGACTGTTTAAAGTCTTAATAATTAAGCCTATGCATGAATACGTTTTATAATAATAATTCAGCATACTGTTGGCATATTTAAGTCGAAAGACTTAAAATTTATTATTTGTTCTTTACTTTTTAAAGAATTTATAATTGAGAATCTTAATTTTTTTATGTTTAATTATTATTAAAAATAATATATTTTTTTTAAAATGTGATTTCTTGAAAATATTTTTTATATAAATTTTTCACCAAATTATTTTCATAAAATACGTAAGAATCTAACATTTTTTATTTAAAAGAAATGTTTTAATGTGATAAAAAATATTAGGTTACTAGTTAATGCCATAAAAAGAATTTAATTTCATGAAACATTTACAAACATTCTTAAAAATATTTATGATCAATTAAATAAATTTAATCATAATTCTTAAGATTTGTAATTTTTAGTGACCATGATTTTTGGACATGAATTTTTTTTTTCTAACAACCATTTTCTAAAATTAAAGTTTAAAATAGAAACTTTAAAATAAATTAAAAATTATATAATTTTAATTTTAAAACTTTTTCAATTAGTTTTAGATGAGAGATAGGAAGGATAAAGTCTGTAATTTGTTTTAAAAATCTACTTCACTAAACTTTTTTTAATGCTTCTTTCCTCCTTTTACAAGAAATAAGCAATTTAATTTCTTAATAGATTCTTTTCAAGTATATATTTAACCTAATTTTTCTTTTAAGAAGAAGAAAAAAGAACTAGAAAAAAAAAAGTTGGCTGAAATACTAGCTTTAATATTTATGTTTTTTATTTAAAAAAGTCCTTTATGTATTTTAAGAAAATAAGGCGATTTATATGTAGGGTTTAGGGTTCAGAAACTATAGTAAAACAAATATTACCTGTGATATCAAACAGAGAACATGTATGCTGCCCAAACTTAGCTTGGAGCACTTTACAATATAAGTCCTCTTTATAATAACTGAGAATACTTGAATGTAAAGTTTAAATTAAAAAAAAAAAAAAAAAAAAAGCACCTTATTAATAGCAATACATGTCTTGCATTGCAAGGAAAGGTGGTGAGAGAGCATGGATACATATGGCAACAGTGCAGGCATTGAAGATAGCAGTCAAAAAGCGAAGATGAAAACAATGAAAAGGAAACTGGCTAAATCCTTCCCTGTCTAAGTTGACCACTTTTTGTTTTAATGTATCTTGCATTGCATTTACATGCACACTTATAATTAAGTTGGGGAAGCACCATGCATCACCAAAGTTTTTTTTTTCTTTTCTTTTTTTCTTTTTAATCACACACCCTTTGAAACCCTGTGTGTGACTGCTATTTTTCTTCCCCAAAGCAAAGCCAAAGACTCTTGTCTTTCCCTTCCTGCTTTTACTACCATTTTTTCTTTGTCTTTACTCCACCATATAAAAGACCCTGGCTTTAATTTCTTCTTCTTTTTTTTTTTTCTCTCTAAATTATCTTGTGAATTTTGTGCTTTGGATTTGGGTTGGTACGCCTCTTTAGGCATCTTAGATTCTTAAATCAGTTTTATTTGAACTTAAGTGACAAGTTTTAGAGTAGGTTTATCTAGTAATTAAGAGTTGGGTATCCATATTTTTATTTCATTTTGGGACTTTTTCAAAAATTTTGTTTATCAAAATTACAATAATAATATAAAAATTTGAATTTAAGATCCAAAATTTCCAATCTAACATAAGTACATAAGCTTGACGAAGGAGGAGAGAGGACACGGTCAACAGTGTATTCTTGTTTCGTGGGTCAAACAATCAGTTTTTGGTCATCAAAACAAAACAATCTAGTTCTTGCATATTCGGCTATGTTGGCCACTTGGGCCTTCAAGGAAACATGTCTCCTTTAAACTCAGCCCATCATTTTAAACGAACTGAAAGAAATGGGAATTCAGGCCCAGAATGAAGAGCATAAGAGATAGAAAAAGCTAGAAGAAACTTTATTCTTATTGAGTGAAAATTACAAATTCTCAATATCATTATTTAACGATTCATGCATGAGAAAATTTATAGTTTTTGATTAATGACGAATGGTGCTTTCTGCATGATTCAAAAACGGTTTTGATTTTGATTCATATGGAATAAGAAAAAAATATACTAAGGTTTTGAAAAAATAAATGAAATGGAAAAGATATATGATTTACGTAATAATTAGAAAAGGAGATATAAAATAAAAAAAATAATATAAGAAAAAGTGATTGGCATGAAGTGAAGTGGAAGAATTCCGTTATTTATTCGTAACCACTCTTCCGAGGTTGAGGCTGGGACTGAACAATTAAATTATAAATAGGAAGGGTTTGAGTTTGCGATCGTTTCTGAATTCTGAGTTCCATTCTCTCAAGCCACATCCATGGCGTCAGACAAAATAGAAGAGAAGTTCCACGTCGACCACAACTCCGATTCCGATTCTTATTCCAGTTCCGACGACGACCACACCACCGGATCCAACGTTTACCGCCTCTTCGGCCGCGATCAGCCCGTCCATAAGGTCCTGGGCGGTGGAAAACGTAATTCACATCTTCAATCTTCAATCTCCTTAATTATCTTTATTTAATTCTTCAATGCCTGTTATCTATATTAATTACAATCACATGCAATAATGTACGTAGATTTCGATCCAAAACTAGGTCTAGGACTTTTACGTCTGAAATTAAGAAGCTAGAAATATGGAGCATATATTACAATGATTAAAGGCAGGAACCAGGAACTAACATTGCCTGGTGACTTAATTAGGTTTATTATAAAAACACAAGATTTTGCTTTATTCTCTTGTAGAAGAAGGCTATTATCTTCATCGTTCAATATTTATATGAAACCTACTCTGGACACAGCTGAAATGGGAAAGGGATTTGGAAATTATCTATCGACTTTGGTGGTAATTAAATACTGATGAATGATGATGTTGCATGTGTCCCTTGCAGCTGCTGATATTTTGCTATGGAGGAACAAGAGAAGCACCGGAATTGTACTTGGTGCTGGCACTGCCTTTTGGGTTTTCTTTGAGTTGATGGAGTACCACCTCATAACTTTTCTTTGCCATTTAATGATTCTCTCTCTGGCCGCACTTTTCTTGTGGTCCAATGCATCTGTCTTTATCCACAAGTAAGCCATTGCAAATTTTATACTCTTTGTCTTTGCTATATATCTCTTACAATTCATTAATAATTAAATTGTCCTATTTTATATCTTAATTTCTGCACTTCCCTTTGGTTTCACTTTTTCTCTGCTAGGTCTCCACTGCAAATCCCGCATATAGCAATTCCTGAGGACTGCTTTGTCGAGGCTGCTTCCGCTTTAAGAACTGAAATTAACCGAGCCTTAGTTATTTTGCGGGAAATCGGAACTGGGCGAGATTTAAAGAAGTTCCTTAGCGTACGTTTATTCCTCCCTTCATCCTTATAGTAACAGATTTCCTTGGATTTTGTCAGAAATTGAGGTTCAACTGAAATTCACATCCATTCATGTCATATGTTCAATTTTTAATTTTTCATCATGCTTTACATAGTCTCGTTTTTTGTCTTGTGACCAGATTATTGCTGTATTGTGGGTTATCTCGGTTATTGGGAGTTGGTTCAACTTCTTGACCTTGTTTTACCTATGTAAGACTTCGTACATTATATTACTTCTAATATCGTTTGCTTATCAAGACCTTTTTAATGGTATCCATATATTCTCCTATCCTAACACCGACTCTATTTTGTCTGATAGTCTTTTTGTCGCTGTTCACATTGCCACTGGTGTATGAGAAATATGAAGACCAGGTTGATGCAATAGGTGAGAAGGCGATGATTGAGATAAAAAAGCAGTATGCAGTGTTTGATGCTAAGGTTTTGAGCCAGATACCAATAGCGGGCATGAAAAAGGATTAGAATACATCATCTATCAGGTCTTGTTCAGATGTCAAGTTAATTTCTTACTGCATCTCCCCCTTCCTCTTTTAATTAATTGGGTGAAATATAGTTTGAGTAATAAAAGTCCATCTAGTCCCGGCTTTACTTTTGAGGATTATCTTGGATTTTTTATGAGTAGCCTTAAATTAAATGTCAAAACATCACATTGACTTGATGAACGTGCATCCCATGTCATCCAAGGATGTGCATCCCAAGTTCTATTGTCGCTTTTCTGCTTTTAATTCTTCAATTGCTTCGCCAATACCACAAATTCCTTACTTGGAATTTTGTTATCGATTCCAAGCTGGAAATCCATGACAATAAAATTTAAATATACTATGATGAATTTGACCGAATCAAAGTGTCTGTCGGTTGTTTAATGGGTCTGCCGAAAAAAGATGAAAAAAAAAAACTAAAGAAATATTTAAAAGTGTGTTTTACAATGTATTGAGAAGTTGTTTCAAAAAAAGTTGGATAAAAATAAATTTATTTGATATAAGAACTTATTTTAGAAGTTTATAGTTTATTTAGATAGTTCTAATTGAAGTAGTTTATATTTATAATCTCTTAGATTTTTTTTCTTTTTTTGAGGAAAATTATTCTAAGTAATTTACTTTAAATTCTTTATTATTATTTTAATTTATAAATTATTTTGATTACATGTTATTCTCTCACTCTCATTATCAAATAAAAAAATACAAAATTTTATATTAATCAACAACTTTAATCAACTAATTTTACCAACTTCAAACTTATAACTTCCATGTTTTTAGTTTGTTTATGAGTTAATTTTTACTAAATACATCCTTAATATTGAGATGCATTCGCGTTATCCTTCTTCCTTGATAGGAATTATTTAGTGTGTTTGAGGAAAATTATTTTTCAAATATTAGTTACTTTTGTATGAAAAAATATTATTTCTCAAATAATTTTTTTTGGTGAATAAATAAATTAATTGCTTGAAACATCAATTTAACTTTATAAATATTTTTTTTTAAAAAAAGTTGTTTTTATGAATCTAATAATCTAAAGCAAATGATTATCTTTTGATGGATTTTTTTATCTTAAATTTAATTTAGACTTAAATGTGTTTTTAATCTTTTAAGTATAGTAATTATGTAATTTTAGTTCCTTAAATTTTAATTGACTAATTTTAACTTCTCAAGTATTATAGTCATGCAATGTTAGTCTCAACTTTTGTATTAATTTTTACAAATACGGTTTGATATAAGAGATAATTTTTTATGTATAAAAATTATAACAAATATATTAATTTTTTTAATGTTGAAAATAAATTTAAAATTAATTAAAAAGTTATAACTAAAACTTAATTTACTATCTTAATATAGGATACTAATATATCAATTAGATATAAACTTATTTACTAATAATTAAATAAAAATAATTGATTGTACTTATTTTACAATTTAGTCATAAATTTGAATTTCACGAGATGACGTTCCTGAATTAAGAAGATTTCATAGGATAATTAGATTAATAATCAAAAGTCAGATTGTATATGAGAAAAAAACTAAAATAACTCATATTATGTCATTAAAACCATTTTTTATGGTTTCACAAAAAAAAAAAACAAAACATTTTTATGAGTATCAAGTTTTAATTTATCTGTTAACATTCTTTACTAATTACTATTCCAGAATTTCTTATAATTAAGGAGATTGTGAAGGAATGTTTATGGATAAAGATTAAAACTTATACGGATGAATACGACATAAAACATTATTTTGTTTTGATTTTTCACGTATCAGACATATAAAATTATTTTCCACAAGTTCACAAATAAATAATAAACTATTATTTTAGACTGTATAATGTACATATTAAATATTTATTATACATAACTAAAATTTAAAATGAATTATATACAAGTAAATATTGTATTTGAATATATAAATTATATTTAAAATTATATAATAGATACTTTTAAACATATAAATTATATTTTAAATTTATAATAAATAATTTACATTGTAATATAATATTTTTATTTATTGATAATTTATTTTAAAATATTAAAATTTAATTCATAAATAATTATGATAAATAAAAATTAAATTAAATAACAAGTTAAAAAAATTTCTAAAATTCTTCTCATCAAACAAAAGTTCCTGTAAGATAAAGATTCATATTTAATATATAAGACTTGATTTCAAATTCTTAAAATTAAGTTATTAAAATTTTAAAAAATAAAGAACTTAATTAAAAAAAAAGTTTAGAAACCTAAATAAAATTATTATAATAAAGTTCTACAAGAAAGGTTTTGAAAGTATGGGCTTAGTTTCACTTTCAAGAGTCTCTCTCAAATGTCAAATCCCATTTCCCCACTTTTCTTCGGCTGACCATAATAGATGATGCACAAGGTATACGAGAAGAAAGGACAAGAGTGTGAAATTTTTTTTAAAAAAGGAAAATTCTCCGTCCTCCGAACTCGACCTCCGAGATATATTCCGAATGTATAAAAACTCAATTTAAATTATAAAATATTAAAACTATTATTTTTAATTTCTATAATTTTTTAAAATTTTATTTTAATTTTTTATGTTATCAATAATATATTTAAAAATAATAGATTGAGACGATTATGTAATATCAAGTAAGTTTAATATGATATTTTTAATAATATAAATATTAATAAATAAATTTTATACGATAATATTTATCAGATTTTTTAACAAAATTTGAATATAAAATTAAAATAAAATTTTTTAAAATTATAAAAATAAAAAATAATAGTTTTAAATTTGAAGGATTAAAAATAAATTTTTAAGAGACTAAAAATATATTTAATTTAAGAGACTAAAAATATATTTAAATCTTATTATTTTTAAAATTGAAGAAAAATAAAATTTTCATAAAAATAAAATATTGTATTTAATTCAAAAATCAAAGATAAATTGTGAATTAACTTTTATTTTTTTCTTCTTTTTCACTTTAACTAATGATATTATTCTAAGGGAGGTGAATGATTTTCAAATATCAAATATGTGTGTCTCATTTAATCATATCTAAGAAAAGTGAGTTCAATTTTTCTTTAAAATAAAAGGGTGATTATATTATATATAATAAAAATAATAGAAAAATTACCTTATCCTGAAATAGAAACTACCTTTATTTTAATTATATATAATTTTAAAAAAACAAACTTTCACCACATTTGACAATAATTCATCTTATTATTACTATCACCACTACTAGTAAAACACATCATCACCACCACCGGCACTTAATCATATTTTTTAATATTCATTTTATTCTTAATAACTACACATTCAAATAAATGTAAAAAAAAAAAAATCATTAGAAAAATTGTTATGCTTTTTTTTTTAGACTATAAAGATCCTTTACTAGAAGAATCATATTCGAAAAAGATAATATCACGACAAAGTTTTTATTTATTTTATCTTTATTTTTTCCATAGAAAACAAATTTCTCATAACACCTGTATCGCCAACATCAAACTTGTGTCGTTCTTTTAACAGAGACGCAACGTGTTTTTTTCCCTACTGATATACATAGAGCGATTAAACTGATTATAAAAAAAAAGTGATTATTCGTCAATAACTATGGCAGTGTAGCCATTATATACTTAATTTTCTTATATGCTTGGGATATGCCCATAACCTAGAAATTGGTCCTTCTTCTGAATCACTGTCACTGTCTGAGGAAGATGTTATGGATATAGAATCATCTAGAAGATATTCCACAACCTGAAAATAGGAGGCCTACACAGTTAGTGAGTTCATTTACTTCGGTAAATTATGTTGAACGCTAGCTGGAAATAAACAAAAACGCAATTTAGAGTGAAAAAAAGTAAGCTTTGATCTTCAAATAACAATACAAATGGATTTTCAACATTCCCAAGAATGTACTCGAACAAATTTGAGAGGGGAGTAAACTACTTTCTGGCAACGGGACAATTTACCAGAAATCACCTAAAAACATTAATACTCATCAAAATTAATCCAGACGTACAATTTATGCAAAATTAACTTATTAGATTCAACTTATCTAGTTCATTAACCAAACTCAATGAGCTAATTAACTGGTCAAGTCAAATTCATTTTGCGTAGTTTGGTTAATTTTCAGTCCTAACAGTTGGTGTTAGATTGCTACAGGATTCACCGGTTCTAAATAGGTGAAATGTAGTGAGGCACTTCAAGATAATAAGTGAGAGCTGAATTTCTATGATGAATGACCATGGCTGATACAAAGTGGCCAAGTACAGTACAGAACATACCTGGAATGCTGTTACAGGCTTGATATCTTGAATTTCAGATATTCCAGAGTGTACATTGGGGCATTTTGCGTTATTTAGCCAAACTACTGATTTGCAGTGTCCACAATATCCCCGGTTGGTTGTTAATTTTCTTGATAATGCTCCTATATCAAAATCAACCAAGTAAGACAGAAGAAAAATTGAATGTGCAAATATGCATACATTTGTGTTTCTATATCTGTGATAGAGAAAGAGTAACTCCTTTTTGTAGTCATAGCATAAAAATTTAACTGACAAATAAAATGTAATTCAACGTTCCTGACAGTTTCTAAAGCTGTAATTTGGTTCCTAAAACACTTGAAATGAAGAATAAACTATTAGTTCCATTGCCCCATGCTTTGGGAAATGAAAACAATATTATTGGAAAAATTCTAATTTATAGCATCACAATATAATCAGATAATGAATTAAATGTATAGGCCAGCAATTACATCTCTATATATCGACTTCAACACTACTAGGAACCTAATGTCAATCAAAGTAAAAGATGATACATGTACATAACAGTTTCCCAGTCCCAGTATATACTTTTATCCCATTAGTTGACTGAGAACACACTGGATGTGAAAAGAGAAACGAAGTTTAACTACATTTCCTCAACATTCAGCTTACCAGTGTATGCTCCTTTAACAGCCTCTTTCCAGTTGGCAATGACTTTAGTATTATCTATAGGCTCATGCAAAAGCCTATCATTTCTGCTTTCAACCAGTTTCACAGGCTGCTGTTTAGCTCCATTACCGTACAGTGAAACATACTGCATCTCCCACAGTTGGTTATCATTTGCAGCTATGTTCCATGACCTAAATATGCAATGCCCTTGAGTCACCAGGTAATTGATACTGATAATGACAAATTTAATGAACAATAACATTCCAATGTAAAAAAACATATGACAACTGTTTGTATTTCACATCCTCAAATGTGGGCTAAAATGATCAATTGTTGATATATATATAAGAAGAAAAGCATTACCCGCAGACTAGCCCCGCTGAGACAAAAGATTTCATATCAAGAAAACTGAAAATGTGCACAAGAATATCTTGTGGAAGTTGCAATGAGCCTGCAACACGGGAAAAAGAATCTTCTTAAACAAGATTATTTTGCTTTCATTAATATAACAAAGCCATTTCTTATTCTTATATATAATCTGACCTTTCTCTACCTGGTGAGCTTTACAGCGTCTCTTATGAACAACCATGGCACGCTTAAATTCTTTTACAGCCACATTCCTTTTCTGCTTCGGCAGTGCTGCTTCTACACTCTGAAGTAGGATGTGGACTGCTGAAACAGCACTCTGAGTCTGTATTCTAAAATTAAAAGCATAAGAAAAAAAATGAGGCAAAGCGGTCCATAAAGACAGCAGTTACATGCTCAATTACTAATTGACTTAAATATGTTTTTTAAGTCTTTTGATATGAAAAAATTAGTTTTATCTCTCAAATTTAAAATTGATTTTTTTAGTCCTATAATTTGAAAATTAAAATATCTTATTTTAGTTTTTTTTTCTTTCACAAATATCATTAGTGAATATGTCAAATAAAACTCACTTAATACTAAATTTCTGATACAAAATTCACCTATTGTTATAAAAAAAAAATATTAAATCTAACTAAATAACTTTCTCAATCTATCACTATCTATAAAATACACAGTTCTTCCATTAGCATACGAAAATTCTCTAACACAGCCTTCAATTCTGATTCTAACATAAGTGAAAGCAGGATATAGTTGTAATTAGCAATTTGAGACATGTGAAAAAAACTCCAATCGCTATAAAAGATGAATAGAACTTCTGTTGGAACAATAATAATCATACATGATAGCATTTATGAGAATTGGAAATAGTTATATCATGAATTTGATTAACGAGAAAAGAGAAAAAGAAAAAAGCGTACTCTGGGAGGAGACGGAAGGCGGAGAGGGTGTCTTGGAAGACGATGGATTGCAAATATTTGGTAAATTGATGAAAAGCTTCCCTCAGAATAAAGCTTAGCTCTTGGCACGCAATTGGGTATCTATAGGGTTTTGGTAGAGACTCTCTTAAGCCAAGTTTTTCGTATCTCTCTAATGGGTCTGACATATTTTCAATTCAATTCAACACTCTCATTCTCTTCTCTTTACATTTATTCACAAACTTAACATTCGAATGGATTTGGGAGAAACCGCCTTCAACACCACCCTACCCTAAAACCTAACATTATCTCAAAAATCAAATCACCGCTTATGATATTTAGATACTTCAACATTCTAATCTCAATCTTGTTATTGTAATTTGTACGGCTAACATATTTATACACAAGAAAAGAGGCAATTTTTTTTTTTCAATATATATGTATGTATTAATTATAAAACTATTATTTTAGCACATACATTTTGTATCCTAAATGTTTAATGTACATAACTAAAAAAAACTAAAATTTATATATATATATATATATATATCACATTTAAATATATAAATTATATTTTAAATTTATGATAAATAATTTTTATTATAATATAATATTATTTTTAGTTGATTATTTTTTAAAAAATATAAAAATTTTACTTTGTAAATAAATATGATAAATAAATTTTTTAAATTAAATAAAAATTAAATTTTAAAAAAACCTTCATAAAAATTTCCATAAAAGATTAGTCTTTAAAAAAAAACTCTTTCATGAATTAGTGTTCAACATCACAAATTCACAATTATTATCATAAAATAATCTTGGAACTTTCATAGTTGACACTGTGAAATGACACCTCTAAAATATGTATTTTACACTTTTCACTATGATCACAAATATAAAATGTGTATGAAAATTTCACTAACAACAATTAACACCTCAATGAACCAAATTGTTATTTATGTAAGTTTTATTTATTTATAATATAAAATTTAAGTTATTATGTATTATGTTGACTCATTAATGTAAAATGTATGTAAAACATTGTCATATAAACAAAAAAATGTTTACGTATTTTTTTTTTCGTTTCTAAAGTATCACTGCTGATAGCAGTGACTAATCTCTTCGTTACGTTGAAGATACCTCAAAAGATGGGATAATTAGTTCCAAGATTTAACAAGACTACATACACAAGACAAGATTTAAATTCATGACCTTACTTAAGCATAGATCAACCCCTACTGCTAAACCACACGCTTGAGATTATGTATTTTTTTATATTGCCTTCTTTATTCTAATATATTTATATAGTTACAAAATTTAAATATTTGAATTACCTTTTTCAACAAAATCTTCCATGGAGCATATTTATAGCTTCTCCACTGCGATAATTACACTTTATCATTTATGTAAGGGAGTTGCTACGGTACCCTCAAAGATGGAAGGGTTTCAATACATTTTTCTATGTAAATTCATAAACTTTTTTTAAAAAAAATTAATTTAATTATAAAATAAATAATCTAAATTATACTTATAAAATAAAAAGTAAGATAAAATTATAGAGATTAAAATTATAAGTTTTCAATAATATTATAAAATATTAAAGAAAAAGAAAAAATTAATAAATAGTAGAAATAAAAAGTTATTAAAATTACAATATAGAAATTCAAAAATTTAAGACAAAAAGACAAAAAATATACTTAAAAAATTATTAAAATTAAAATATAAAAATTCAAAAATTTTAAGTGAAAAGATAAAAATATACTTAAAAAATTATTAAAATTAAACTATTTAAATATATAATAATATTATTACAAATAAATTAGAATATATAAAATAAAAATAAAATGACTAAATAATTTAAAAATTGAAAGGATAAAATATTATAAATATTATTTAAATAAATTACTAAAAATATAAAATATAAAAAACTGTACCGGTACCCTCTCAAATAAGATGGGTACCATAGAATTTCTCTTTATGTAATCCCTCACCTACCCACCTTCTCTATGCCCATCCCCAAATCTTTTAAATTTTCACCAATCATGACTTTTTTGTTGAAGTTAAAAACTGGGAGGATCACTGTTTTGCATATGTTGTCTCTTGCCACCTCCTCACCCCCTAAATCCACAGTAATAACTTCTTTGTTAAAGCTAAAATCGCAAATGGTCACACCTCTATCTTGTGCGTCAGCTACACACGATGACCCCTCTTCCATTGCCTTTACCATCCCTCATCACCTCCCCACTTCGACAATTACTCCTCTATTGATTTTTTTTTATGATTTGTTTTAAAATTTTCTATAGAATTAAATGTGATCGAAAATTAATGAATTCTTGAAATTTTTATAAGACTTGTTTTTTTTCATCTATTTCTTCAAAACATGTATTTTCACAATCTTTTATTTTCTTCTATTCTTTTATTGCATCATTTTTTTTATAAAAAATTTCTAAAAAAGTTAAGACACTCAACCTGCATTTACGTGAGAATTTACAGTTGTGATTAAGTATAATCATGAAATTTTCAACTATACATAATTCATGAAATTTCAAATTGAGAGTAATTTTTTTTATTTTTCTAAAGAAAAATTAAATGTGATTGGAAGTTAATGAATACTTAAAATTCCTACCAAACTTATTTTTTCATATTTTTCATCAAAATATGTATATTTCACAAATTTTTATATTTTTTTTCTTTTATTATCTTCTTCCGACACTCATTTTTTTAATTCTCTTTCTTTAAAGAGTTAAGATATGTATTTTTTATTTAAATTTTTAGTTAATTAAAAGTTAAATTTTTACAAAATTATAAGACGTGTTATAAGATTATTATTTTCATTAACTAGGTATATAACAATTTGTGTTTATCATAATTATTTATGAATTAAATATTGATATTTTAAAATAAATTAATAATAAATAAAAATAATTTTATGCTATAATATAAATTATATCATAAATTTAAAATATAGTCTATATGTTAAAAAATTATATATTTATATAAATTTTAAATATAATTTATATATTCAAATAATATATATATATATATATATATATATATATATATATATATATATATATATATATATATATATTATGAGCAACTAAGTTAATGATACAAAATTTGTAAGACAGTTATGATATTTATTTATTTTGAAAAAAGATAAATGAGCAAAGTTGACAACAAATATGATTGTAGAGGACCAAATAAGGGATTTTATTTAGATTCGATTTTTTGTTAACAGACTTGATATTTATTTGTTGGGTCAAAGAGAAACTTGAAGTTAAAGTGCAATTGAGTTGGCTGATTAGAATATGGGCCGAACTTTCTAGTTTCGTTTGGTTGAAGATGAGCCTAGTCTTTGTTTGGTTATTTATGTTTGCTCCTTCATCAATAGAACGTCTCTTTTATTCTTTGTGGGCTATTGTTAAACTTTAATTTTGAGTTGTTGATCTATTTAATGAACAGAGTGTTTAGTTTCTCAATTGATGCTAAAATAATAAAAATAAAGGAAGGAAGGAAAATGAAATTAGGAAGATTAAATAAAAGAACGTTTTAGAAATAGTTTAATGAGTCATGCATCATTAGTGTAAAGATTTTTACACTATCAACTAATAAAAAATATTATTGATATAATTTTTAAGATAAATTTATAAAAATCAACAAACTTGATATAAATGATGGTTTGTGATTAAATAATTGTGTAAAATTGTGATCTTATCATTTTGTTTATTTTAGGGTGTAGTTCGTTGTTCTTAATTAGTGATATATCCAACTCAAGTAAGATTGATTATAATCATCGTCATTATATCTAATTGAAAAAAGACAATTCGTACTTTTTTAGAGTGTAAAATTAAGTAGGTTTACTTTTCATAGACTTTTAATTAAAGGGCCAGCTTGACTTACACAATTTTAATCTAACCTATATTAAGTTTTTTCTTTTTAATAATGTAACACCAAGGTAAAAGTAAAATAAATATGATAAGTTTTACAAATCGAATCTAATTTATTTATGTAGTATATATATATATATATATATATATATATATATATATATATATATATATATATTTAGCATCAATATTTTAAAATTTTGATTTTAAATTAATCTAATTCGATCGAAAGGTAAATACAGTTTGACCGAAAATTATTTTTGTTAAAGATTAAAATTTGAGTATTGTTTGAATAATTTAATCTTAGGTATAGACATATTTTTAAGATCTAATATGACATTCATGATAATAACTTATTTAAAAACATATTTTGTAATTAAAATTTTTTATTCATTAAAATTATAATGATGATAACATGATTTTAACCTAAGATCTTACACTACAAGAAAATTGTCATATAGTGACATATACCTTATAATGACATTATACATATCATTAAAAATTATTTTTACCCACATAATAATTATAATATATATTGGTATATTATTAAAAAGTGTGGGTATAGACTATAGTGACACACAAAATATGTTGCTAAATCTCATTTAAAATCAACACTATAATTATGTGTAACTATATGTCAAATAGACATATACTTACATATATTATACTTATGTCACTGTATGTAACATTTCTTGTAGTGTTGTAATCTAAGATCTTGTGTATTTTACCTCATTCCATCATTAGGCTAATTATAATAGTTATATTTTATAATTAGATATATTAGTAGGACTAATTATCTTTCAATATAAATGTATAAGTTCACTTTTATATAAGTCAAAATATTTAATATATCTTTTAAAAAAAATAAATGTATTTTGTAATATATTATAACAAGTTTGATTTAATAGTAATAATAATAATGATATATATATATATATATATATATTTAAATAGATATGGTCTGATAAGCTTAATAAATAATCTAGAGTTTAACTTTTTCAATCAAATAGACTATAATAAAAATCATAATTTGACGCATTTTATTTAAAATAATTGACCAAATCAACTAAGCCATAGACTTCCGTCTAATATATTTCTCAAATTCAACTCTACATAGAGTAAAAGAGACAAATGTCACTTTATTCTTCTATAGTGGAACCTCTACATGTCCTCAACCAGGGAAGTGGTGTACATTAAGTCACTAGCTAGTACTCAAATTTTCTTAACCCAATATAGTATATACTATTTTCATCATAATCTCTTTCTAGCTGTTTGGACTTTCGTTTGATTTCCGTATGTTATCTGATTCTCCTCGTGCATAACAACATTAATTTAGTGATTTCTCACATTCAACTCCAAAGAGAGTAAAAGAAACCATTGTCACTTCATATCATCTTTCAGTGTGTTTGGAAGATACACGTCAGAAACGCGCAAGAAATCATGTTCGCCAACTGAAAGATGCAAAAATAATATGTACGTATTAACTTCTATCAAAACGTGAGAAAGTGTGTCAAGAACATCATATCAAATACATATTCAATGTGTATTAGGACTAGTCGTAGAAAATAAATTATTTCAATATTGAATTATTTATGGATATATAGTTTATATGATTAATTATATGAAATAAATATATTTGGATTTGTTTAAGATCAAAATTGGTTTAATAAGGATAATTTATTTCGTCTGACTTGTTTTAAAAATATATTATTATAGTGAAATTAAAAAAGAAAAGGTTTCGAATGATTTGTAATAATTGATGTTACATTTAAAATAGTCAATTATTGGAGACAAAATGTGGAAAAAAAACTGTTAAAAAATTAATCTCTTAACTTTTAACTAGAATCTCTAAAATTTTGCTTATATTTCTATAGATATACATTTTTCTTTTTATTTAGTATTCAATAGTCACATTGAGATTCAAATCTAAGGGATCTTACATATTATTCCAACCCAACCACTAAAATAACTCTATTCACTAATTTTTGCTACTATTAGGAACTAAAGAAGTGAAAATATGATTAACCATGAACATTATTTTTAGAGGAACAGATTATAATCCATATATTTATGAAACATGCTCTTGGTCATTGACTTTTTTGTAATCTCTTATTCCATGATGGCTAAAACATTATTGCCAACGAAGCCTCTAAGGAAATTGAATAGAAAAATGAAGCTTCAGCTATATCGCACTCATGGGGGAGAATTATAAGACGCCATGCTATGAATAAAATGCTTAATTTGTCCAATGTAATTATCCAGTCACAGATCTAAACAAAGAGTCAAAATGGTTGAAGGGATGCGTTGAAAATGAAGAGATGCAAGATTCTAAAGAGGAGAAGATTAGGGTGAGTCAACCTTTATTGAATGAAAGAGGTAGAAGCCTCTACATAAGAAAAGAAAAGAAAAAAAAAACATTTGTGAGAACAAATTTTCCATACATTACAATTATATGAATCGTTGAACCTTGATTGAGAAAATTGGCTAAATTATCACAACAGTATTGCTGCTATATATGCATAACTTTGCAGCAAGTACTAGGATTACCAGAAATGTGCATTTTACAGGCCTTTGAGCTTTAGACCTTTTCTGCTATATCTTATGAGCTAGATGAAGCATAGGAAGAATTGTTTACACGCATAATTGTTTCTCATTAAGCTTAGATTAGACACAACAGCCAATCAGTCATCTATATAACATCTGTGATAATTACTGTAAGGTTCAAAATAAGGCTATAGATTTTTTGTATCTATACATAGGATGAAGTATTTATGAATGATGAAATTGTGATTCACCAACTTGCAGAATTTATACAGTCACAGATATGATTAAGACAAGAGCTCGAATGTTTTTGTTTGTTAATCCTTGATTCAAGGATTCAATATGTTGTTATAAAAATATGCTGAACCACTGGGTGAATTTAATTTTGTTCAAATGACGTTGATGTTGATTGAACAAAATAAATCGAACATTGAAGAAATAGTCAAATAGAACTCAGAAATATTGCAGATATGCTGTCATATATTTTTGCGCTGGAAGAACCACATTTGTATGATGGGATTATATATATAGTGTTTTATGAAGTGTTTACTCTTGATATCCCAGATTGCACTCAACAGCGTTGCTACTATGCGTACTTTCCGAATACTTCAAACCTAAATTATTAAATTTATGCTGATGTCAATTATTTAAAAGAACTTAAAAGTATTTTTCTATTTTAAATTATGCAGCATGTTATAATAGGTTTTCCTTTTTTATATCATACACAAAATAAATTCGAACGTTGCTACGATAATTGCAATTTCTATAAATTTAAAAAAATACACAAAATAAGTATAGTGTACTCCAGAAATTATTAAGAGGTCCTTACCCCCATAATTCCTATCTAGACCTAATTAATTAATATTGTATATAAAGCTACAAAGATTAAATTTCAGACACATTGGTGTATATTGCAATTTATAAATAGTAATAATTACTTAGTTAAAGTAATTAAATAGGTTTTTTTTGACACCAATTAAAGTAAATAGTTAAAAAGACATTAATATTTAGAAGTATAATATATTAATATTATAGTGAGAGACTGAGTTATCGTTTAGTGAATGAAAGGTGTAACAAAAATTGAATGTTATGATGATATTAAAGGAGGAGAGTACTATTATCGCTATTAAAAAAAATCATGTAATGATATATTATTTGTTATTAAAATTATTTTTATTTATATTATTAGATATAAAATACATTGATATGTTTTTAAAAAGTGTATATATAATCTATAGTTATACATAATTAATATATATATATATATAATGAAATCTCATTTAAAATCAATATTAAAATTATATACATATTATATATATTATATGTCACTCTATATGACATATAACATTGATTATAGTGTATGCTTTTAATGTTGATAAGTGCTTAAGGAAATAAAAAGACATTAACAAGTGACTATATATGAGAAAATAAGTAGCGTTTGAATTATATAGAAATTAAAATTTTTTTAGCTATTATAAATGAAGAAAAAAATGAGATTATTCCAATAACTTAATCGGTAATCTCAAATTTAAATGAAAAATATAAATATAATGAATAATATAATAAGTTAAAAATAATAAATATTATAATAAAAGTGTTTATACTTATAAATTAGTCTTTAATGATTTACGTGGCTTGAACTTTATTACTGCTGTGGAGGAGGAGGAATGAGTTCAGTTGACTTATTATTTAGTTTTGAAGAGATTATAAAATTGTAATGGCCTAAGTGGTAATGGGATTCTGATTCTGATCCCAATACTCCTAACTTTATTCAATATTGGAAAGACATGTCCCTTCCTAATTCTTGACTCTCAGGGACGTTCCTTAGATTCAACGAAAAGACAAGTCCAATGTTTTCTTTTGTTATTCCACTTTCATTTTTGGAATGTACAAATAAATAAAATATCACATATGATATATGTAATAAAAATCAATGTTCTTGTATTAAAAAGATGAAAGTAAGATTAAACTAAAAATAAATACTATATATTAAGTATTTTCTTTTGTACAGAACAAAACAGCATCAGCACCGGATTCAATCACTAAGAATAATAAAAACAAAACTATGGCTTACGCATGCAAATTGGAAAAACAAAGCAAATCACAGATCACGCGCAATTCCCTTCCAAATAAAGAAAAAACATAAAATAAGATAAATGAATATAGTTATTGTTCATTTTTTGTGATGATAAAGCAGGGAAGGATTGCTTAAACTACTTTTAAGGCGTATGTAGATCTTATTTAAGAAATTTTTTTTATTATTTCTTTAGTGTTTTTACAATTTTAATATAATTTTTAAAAACCAAAAACATAGTAAAAGGAAATAATATTTTTATTCGATCCTTTATGTCCTCACTTAGAGGACAGATGCCAAAAGATAGTAATATTTAATTTTAACTTAATTTTCACCCTTCACCTTATTTTCATCAAATTTATAATTTATTTATTAGTTTAGATATTAATTAAATTTCATAATTTTTATATAATTCATGAAATAAAATTTTATGTTTTGAATAAAAAAATTCCAAATCACGTCTAAAATTCTAAAACAAAGACTGCTTGAAAAAAATTATATCAACTCAAATTTAAAAATTGTAGTTAAAATGATAAATGATTAAAACCGTTTTTAACAATAAGATGAACAACCATAAATACATTTTAATCATTAAAAAATAAGATTTAATATAACTAAAACATTTTTGTCCTTTACATAAAAATGAGTTTATTAATCATACACTAATAATGTAAAATAGCTTACATTGCGAACTATAATTAAATATCACTAATAATTTATTTATTTATAATAAAAGTTAACAAGTTATCAATATCATAAAATGGTAATTTGTTATTAGATAATAACATAAAATTATTTTGTATTATCATTACAATATCTATTTTTTGTGAAAAAAATGTTTATTTCTCTCTCTCTCTTTAATATTTTTGCTAACCAGGTTAAACATAAAAAGACATGAAATTACTTGGATGATCAATAACAGTTTGATAGTTGATAATTTAATAAATTTAACAACAATCAATAATTAATTATTAGAATAAATTTTAGTATACATAACATTTTAAAAAATCTCAAGAAAGTGAATTTGTCTCTAACTTAATCTTATGAAATAAATTTGTAAAATGATAGAAAACTTTCCTTTATATATTTTCTTTTTGTAAGATGATAAAAAAAAAACTCTCCCTTATATATTTTCTTTTGATCTAATATCTAGTTATCATATGATCTCCAACATTTTTCTCCATGTATCTCAAATAATGGAAAGAAACAATTTTAATTTGTTATACATTCTCCCTGAATCGTTCCTTCCATATTATGCTTTATTAAGTGTGTGTGCACTTAACAATTTGAGATAATTCACTTTCAAAAACAACTAACAATGACTTCACTCATCGAAGTCCAAACGCATTACCAAACACAGTAAATAAAGCATTAGGTATCACCTCTTCTACAGCTTGCTTGCATAAATTATTTCACAAGTATTACTATTATTTTGATCATTACAATTTTTCGATGACTCTGTCTTTTAGTAATTATTAATTCGCTTTTAATGATTTTGGCTTATTAATTAACTATGATCCATAGCTTTATATTTATATATGAAAAATAACAAAAGAAATCCAATGCCGGCCAATAAACGAAAGTGGAAAGAACTGCTACACACCACAAAAGCTCCTTTAACTTAGGGGAAAATCCAAATCCAAAGCACCATCTTCGATACACGGTCATGCACAATGAATTTGAAGGTTAAATAATATTCACTTTCGATTATTTAAATAAGGTTTTAACAAATTATAGATAAAAAAAAATGGTTAAAGAAAAAATCTAACTAATGATCAACTAGAATTTTAGACAAGATTAACTGTAAAAAAAAAATTGATAGGTATTGTTTTGAAGAAAAAAAAAATCCCGTCTGATTCCTAAATAGTTTGAAGTGTGCATTTGCCTTTTTATCTGATTCATTTTGTCAAACGATGATGAAAATTAAATTATTGTATCTTTGAAGTTTCAAGATCAAGTGCATTATGACATCAGTTAGAAGGGTCTTCACTCGGAATATATTTTTAATTAGTACAGAAAATATGGTACTTCCATCAATGTTTGATAAATAAATAAAAAATAGATGGATTAAATGAATTTATTTAATTTTAAAATTTGAAGACTGTAGTGCGTGTAAACCCGAGGGAGCTGAAGATAATAAATTAAATTTTTGGCTGAATGAAAATCATGCTACGTGGTTACTCTACCATATAACTTCTTTTCACATACCAATGGCAATGAGAATAATAAACGAATGGATTTGAATTAATATATAGTGAAAACTTCACACTCCATTAAACCAAAGATACCAATTACCAAACACCATCACAATCACAATCAAAATCACACATTCCATTAAACTAGAAATATCTTTCCCAGCCATGTTATTGGACTCCTACGCGCACCATTTTAAAACAACTTTTTTTCTACCCTAACTTTATTAGTGCCTAAAATTAGGTTTCTCGTCAAAAACCCATTTCACATTACTTATTTACTTATACCTTATTTATTTATTTAAACTTTATACTTTTTTCATGCTCTCTCTAATTCTACTGGTATTTACTTTTGATAATTAATTAAGACAATGTTTCAACATTCAATGCAATGTAATAAAATAATTAAAATAATTGTTTTTTTATTTAGATTTTCTTTGTGATAGAATAAAAAGAAGGTTAATTTTATTTCTTAAATCAAGAAAAAAGGAAAAGATAATAATTAAATGGGATGAAATGGAATTTCATTCGATTTCATAATAATCCAATGATTCCATATACTTTTATTTTAATGATTTAAATTAAATAATAGATTTTAACTTAATTTATTTATAATTATGATATTAGCCCGAATTATTTATTAATTTATTATTAAGGTCAATGTGGGGTTGAGATAAATACACAATAACTAATGTTTTATGTAACGATCCGTCATGGTTCGTATAGTGTAGGACACAACAACTACCTCAAAATCATATATTAAAATAAGTACAACATTGCAAATAATAATCTTGCATATGTAAATAAAAATACATACAACTAAGTTGTTAGCCAAACAACTATAACTATCTACACAAAAATTCGCCTCCAATAGATAGTCAACGAAACATCCAACTCCAAATGTTATTGTGTGGCCTCCACTGTGATACTCCAGCCCTATCCTTGCCTGCTCTCATACGCGTATGATCATCACAGTCCAAACCACATGAAAACATGCAAGGGTAAGGGTAAGTTAGGAAAAAGAAATATATATATATATATATATACACATACATATATATACACACACATGGGAATATCACATTATCATCTCATTTTTGTCAACACAACAACGAAGCATCACAATCAACATAATCCAACTCTAATTCGACACAACAACAATTTTTTTGCAACTCAACAACACAACATCATAGCATACAACACTACTTAACTTAGTCCAACTTTTAATCAACACAACAACACATTTCATCACAATTCAACATAGCATATGAACAACACAATCAACTCAACACATCATATGCTCAATACAGTAACTCTATGTGTCATCATGTATTTCAATTAGGAGTTACAACACATGATGAATAGTTTAAGCGACTTGATCTTACTGAATCGACAACACAAGGTGATCTTTTTGGGCTTGTTAGATCAATAGCAAATTGGAAAAAATCCGCAACATGGTGTTGAGATTTTCCGTTGAAATACTTTTGTTATAATTGTAAATCAGTTTAATTCTATCAACCGTCTCAAACACGGCAAGTATACCGGCCGTTCAAGTAGTAAAATTATCGTATCCACATGGATTAGAAGGTAACATAAGCATTTATTGATTATTCGTGACTAAAGAATAATTCCAAATTCATAGTTTGTCATGCAAGTTGAATCAAAAGTTATGACTATTGGAATGTAAGCTATAAAAATATTTGATTGTGAGTGGAAAATGATAGAAATGGTATAATAGTTTTTGTGATATTGTGGGGTCAGATTTCATCGAACGTTACACTAATGAATCCTTAATCTCTTGTTACATACATTGCTTAGTCAACCCATAAGTTTACTCAAACCTAATCCCTTAGAGCAAGAGCCTTGGTGCGGATATTGAATATCAATCCCTTGAGTACCCAATATCTACACCCGCATTACGGGCTAGGATTTAAGACTACTAATGGGCTAAGCTCCATTCCTAGATACATTTCCCACCAGGCATTTGTTTCAGAGCTAGTTTCAATGGTTATTTTCCAACACCCAATGGAACCTATATCATGCAAAGGAGAATCAATCCAAAGCAAGCATTAAGAATAGAAACAACACAACAATGAATGAACAACATATATATATATATATATATATATATATATATATATATCATTGAAAACGTAAGGATTACATTAGATTTCGTTGGTTACATCTAACCCCAAAAAAAATGGGTAGAACCACTCAAAACAATGAGGGTAAATACAAAATAGAGATGAAGGAAGAAATGAAGAACCGAAGGAAAGACCCACACACGAACGGTTCCAAGCTCCGGGAATCCCTTCCACAGCTCCTAAAACGCGCCCAATGTGTGAATGAGGAGGAGAGCCCCGAAAATGTCTTCAAATACGAGCTTGGGGAGTCAGATTAGGGTATACGCGCCTGGCGCATAAGTCTTCGTGCCCGGCGCAGGCCTTCCAGGAGGGTTAAGTACTCTCTGCCTTAGGGCACGCCCGGTGCAATTCCATTTACGCCCGACACGAATATGACTTCCAGAGGTGAGATACTCTGTTTCGCTCAAGCCCAGCGCGGGTCATCTTGCGCCCGGCGCAAAACCTCTTCCCTGCTCCTTAACTTCTTAAATTTCCAATCCTATGGGTCTTCAATCCTCAAGTCTCTAGCTCAATACCTGCACAAAAAATGAGGTGTATTAAGGTATTATTAGCTAAATTTGGGTTAGTTATATCTGCACACAAAATGAACCAAAAAGAGAACAATTATATTGCAATGGTTCAGAGGATGAGTGAAATTGTTCAATAAGTCTCATTCAAAAAGAAGTATAATTGAGACTTAACACATGGTAACTCGATTTTTTAGATGTCTCCACTTAAACAAGGAAGTATAGTACTAACATCAGGATAGAACAAATGGGTATAGGCTTACCACTATATTAGCTAGCTTAACTAAGTCTCCTATAGAATTAGTCCACCGACTATCCTCCAAATACTACAACCTTCCGATACTTGGTTAGGAACTAAGTTTTTGACTTTGTATTTTACTCGGTTGGTCACTTGTAATCAGTATAGCTTGATTTGCTCCCTTACTATGATCGATTCATACACGTGTGCTTCGACCTTACCCACATACGGTACCAACAAAGTCTTAGAGGAGAAACAACACAACACCCACTTCAAGGATCAACTTCCTAAGAAGAATTTTCAACAAATTGGGCTCTTAGAGCACCAGAATACTTTATCCACATAATGGAATAAGCGACTTTTGAAAAATCTCCTCTAGTTCTAAATGGTCAACACAACTCAATCAACGCAACAACTTATTATATTTTTAACACAATAACTCAATCAACTCACAACTTTAATCACTTCATAAAATATTCAACTACCTTACTAATTAAAAGTAGGACAAAATTTAGGTATTATAATTAAAAGAGTAAATTATTTTAATAAAATTATATCTAAAAAATAATAATACATTTATTGTTGTTGTCATAATCCGTATAGAAAGAAAGCTTAACATGCATTGATTGTCGAACGGTGGGAATAATAAATCTAAAATATATAAATGCTACATTAATAGCATTAAATATCAAATTGACGCGTAGGCGAACAAAATTTTACTATCGGTCTATAGCTTTATACGGAGTACTTATCTTTGAAAAATTGAAATTTTACGATGTTTTAAGACCACTAAAAAATTACTTCCTAAAAAATTTGATATTAAAAATATTAATTTTTTATATTTGATTTGTTATTTTAAAAAAATAATAATTTTAATAAATAATTTTATTATATATGGTGAACACAACAACTAAGAGTCTAAGATGCATCTGCATCTATTCTGTTGTAAATTGTAGCTAGCTAAGCTTAGCCACCACAAACTAAGACTAAGAAACACCTTTATTTTTCTAAATTGTAGCCAGCCACCTCTCTTATTTCTAGCCACAGTCAAACACGTATGCTTATCAACACTTTTCTACTCTTTCTTTCTTCTAACCTTCTCTCTAAATAATGATCATTAGTTATTGTTAACAATGCCGAGTTAATTCCTTTGGATCTCCGAATTTAATTATATTCATTGGACAATAAAAATGCAGGAGAAACAGTACTGATGGACGATCTACGGCGAATTGATAATAAAAGAGGAATATGAAGATTGGAGTTGCATGGCATTCTGTTCATTACACCACATGGCTTGGCACACAACTCAATGTCTCCATGCTGCCGCTAAGACAATCTCATCTTGTAACATGAACAAAAAAAATCAAACATCTTTCTCTTTCTGTTTTTCACATTTTATAACATTTATTACGGATAACAGATCTTTTCGAATATTTTTTTATTATAGGCAAAAAAAATTATTAAAAATTAAAATTTGTTACAATCTTACTTATATATATATATATATATATAATTTCTAATTAAAATAAAAAAAATGTTAAAATTGTGTTAAAAGAGTGCATTACGATAACACTCTAGTCTTTTAACATGCATATATGTACTTACAACTTCCATTATAAATCTTCTGTTCTCTATTCCTTGATTAAATATTTAGGCCACTTGGAGTTTGTGTTAAGAAATGACGAGGAAAATATTAGAATATTACTTGCTAATTAATAAGGGTCAGCATAAGTGGTAGCAACGATACCTGTTCATGAAAGAGTTTTTTGGTTGCATTTTGCTTTTTAATGGTAACGTCACCCAAATGTTAGGTGGTGGCTAGAAAATTGAGACATGCACTGACCTTGAACTGTGAGGCTTAATTATAATATATATTAAATCCCCTTAAACTTTTTTGGTCTATAGTTATATTACTGTATTCATGGACTCATGTATGGTTTCTGACACAATCTGACCAACCATAATTTGTGCCGTACTTGTCCTCTTGTGTGGCGTCAAAATAAGCAGCTGTTGTTATCACTAATAAAGTGCTGTTGATGTAATGGCTGCAATGCAAAGAGACCATATTGGATTCTATATATTTTCCTTCCTATGATCTCTTACGCATGCCTTCTCTACCTACACTCTTTCTTGTATTTTCTCTTTTGGATCTTGTGAAATTTCTAAGCTTAGCTAAGCCTGAAATTTCTGATAAATAGTATACCAACTTCAAGGTTCAGATCCTCTTTCATATATATTGTTTCTCTAAGCTTATTCTCTCTCTAATGGGTTAGGAGTTAAAACAATGTTTTGCATTCTTTTCAATTTGCTATCTTATGGTGAATTTCACCCAATAATAATAAGAAACTTGTTGAAGTGAGCATATTACTAGCATTGCTCATAAAACTTTTCCCTCTTGCATTACTGTAACACACATTTCTTAGAGAGGGGCGAGAGTGAACATCAGTCCCTCCATTTTTTATTTTTTATTTTTTAAATTATGCATGCAGATTCCAATGATCTAACGAGAAAATGACATAAATGATAGCTGATGGGTTAATAATTGGTCTGCCATTTGATCTCCTGGCTCACTAGTCTAATATGCTTTGCATTTGATTTCTGTATCCAAGCTTCCCATTGTTATCCTCTAAATTAGTAATAAGGAAAAGAGATTCAAAACATATAGATGCATGTTTAAGTTACTGTCTCTGTAATTCAAAATAGTTATTTGCATGTCTAATGTAACAAATTCCATAAGAAATAAAATGAATCATTCACATGTCAGTAAACTGAATAGTGTTTTTTTTTTTTTTTTTTTTTTTTTTTTTTAATTTTATACATTTTCAGGTCTAGCATGGGAAACAACCTTAACCGTGAAAGAGAAGGGCATGGCTTGCCTAAAGTTTCATCACTTGTTCAACATATATCATCAAATGAAGTAGCCAACTTTGACACTGTTGACGTGAAAAATCTCAGCTCATCTTTCAAAGTAAGCCTCTTTATCATAATAGTGAGTTTGCAAAATTGAAAATATTGGTCGAAAATAAACTTCCAGTGATTAGTTATCCCTTTGATGAAACTACATAAAACTATTATACAATAACAACCTCCGTTTTGGTGATTATAATTTATGATATCTGTTTCCCGTAACAGGAAAATGAAACAGTCTTAGCAGGAAGCCAAGGTGATGAACATGGGGCCATAAATCATCAAAATAAGCATTCGGTGTCTATAAACATGCCATTCTCTCGAGAAGAAGTTCAGCAAGATAACACCATAAGAGTTCTCTATAGTGCCGAAACTACAGGCTCCAAACCACCATTGCCATCACAATCAATGCCAAATGACAGTATCAATCTTACCAATCATGAAAGCACCGACAGCTTAAAGGATAAGAGGCTTGAGTTTTTCGAAACATGGTCCAGTAAACTTGAGGGACAATTGTCAATTCTACATGGAAGGGTACCAAAACAAAATGTAGAAGAGGATAACAGCTTAGACAAAACTAAAATGCCTTTAACTGTTGATTTGTTCTTCAAAGCATCGGAAGGTCCACAATTACTAACTCCTAAGGTATGTGATTACTTATTACCATCTACTAATTTAAGTGCAGTCTCATTCTTCTTGTGTAACAAATAATCCATATCCCAGAAGTCTTATGTTCAAATAAGTTAAACAATGTTTAATATATTTTGATTTGATTTGATTGACACCTTCAGAAATCTTCAGAAGAGAAGGTGCTACCTGAGGACAAGAAGTGGCCATTTCTTCTTCGGTTTCCCGTTTCATCTTTTGGTATTTGTCTTGGAGTTAGCAGCCAAGCAATTCTTTGGAAAACATTGGCCGAGTCACCTTCCACTGAATTTCTTCACATAAGCCTTAGAATAAATTTTACCCTATGGTTCATCTCTATTGCTCTTGTTGCCACTATTTTCACCATCTATCTCTTCAAAATAATTCTCTATTTTGAAGCAGTTCGTAGTGAGTACCATCATCCAGTTCGTGTTAACTTCTTCTTTGCCCCATGGATATCTCTCTTGTTCTTAGCTCTTGGAGTTCCACCATCACTTTCCAAAGACTTGCATCATGCAGTTTGGTATGCTCTAATGATTCCATTGTTCTGCCTTAAGCTCAAGATATATGGACAGTGGATGTTTGGGGGCCGAAGGATGCTCTCAAAGGTGGCAAATCCAACAAATTTCCTAGCAATTATTGGAAATTTTGTGGGGGCCTTGTTGGGAGCATCTATGGGCCTAAAAGAAGGGCCAATTTTCTTCTTTGCTATTGGGCTTGCTCACTACATGGTGCTATTTGTAACCCTCCACCAGATGCTTCCAACAAATAAAACCATCCCAAAAGACCTCCATCCAGTGTTCTTTCTTTTTGTGGCACCACCTAGTGTTGCTGCTACTGCATGGGCCAAGATTCAGGGTTCTTTCCATTATGAATCACGGATTTTCTATTTCGTAGCCATGTTCCTATATCTCTCGCTGGTAAGCTTTTGTCACCCTAGTATTTGAAAGACGCTTAACATATTAATATAGTTTATACAACCTTTTTTTCCTTGCACAATCAATAATTTTAGCATTCAAGTTGCTTATTAGTTTCATATGCTTTTGCAGGCTGTCCGGGTCAATCTCTTCAGAGGATTCAAGTATGCTACACTACACTTCTATATCTATAACATTTAATATTCCATTATGTTGATTTTTCTGACAAATATCATATGCTATTCTGCAGATTCTCACTTTCATGGTGGGCCTACACCTTTCCAATGACTGCTGCAGCAATTGCAACCATAGGCTACTCTAATCAAGTGACAAATGTTGTAACTCAAACTTTGAGTGTAATATTGAGTCTCATTTCTACATTCACAGTAACATCAGTGCTTGTCTCGACAATATTGCATGCCTTTGTCCTCCGAGACCTCTTTCCCAATGACCTTGCCATTGCCACTAGTGAGGGAAAGCAAAAACCACATAGGAAATGCTTCCCATTAGGATTTGGGAGCCATGGTCATGCCAAAAAGACTGAAAATAACTTGAAGTCTGTGGACTCGGATAGAAAGGATTTTGTTTAGAAGCTTATCCCACAACAGTAGACTCAAATAATTCATCATGTATCTGAATACTTAGAAGTCTCAAATGAGTAAGAAAATAATGAGGCAACCAACATCTTAATGACCTTAAGTGGTTAGACATGTGAGGGACATGAGTGAAAGTTTTAGATTTTTCTTGAGTAAACCCATTCTAATCCCTGACATTGTAAATGCTGATTATTTTAGCTCCTAATGTTAATAAATTTTGAACATAATTTAGTTCTTGCATATGAAGTGATTTCTCAATTTGGTTTATGTAAGTAAAAATTTAATAAATAAGTTCTTATACTTGTAACTAAAAACATTACGCTATTACGAATTTAGTTCTTATATGTATTAATCTCTTACACATTCTTAATTTGATTGTTGGAATGTATCGCATTTTTAATTTGATCTTTATATGAAAATTAAAATATGAAGGTTTATGTCAAATGAACAGAACAGAATCAGATTTATAGCAATGTCCTTTGCATATACGCTAGGGAAACATGCAAACCCATTGTGGTGTCCTAAGTCAAAAGTAATAATGCTACCAAAAGGAATATGATCGAAGAAAAGAGGAGTTTTTTCACACACTCTTCAAAATTAACATTTTAGGATTGCCTCATTTGATCTGACTCGAAGTCAGTAAATATGCATGTTTTCACAAATTTCTAGCTAGAAACCTTATGGTAATCGGTTTTACTGCGTTAGAGAAAATTTGTTCCGTTTATTCTCTTTTTGGAATTGGTGTTATGTTCATGCCTATGGAAATGCAGAAATATTTTAAAAAATTAACAAATAATCGGCTGCCAAAATGACAACAAATCAACACTAGTAAAATTGGATATCAGCTCTATTTACTTTAATTTATACAAGTAAATCTAGAAAAATGTCTCACTTGATAAAAAAGAACGTAAAGAATTTGAGCCAAATTTCATGTAAATCTCTATGTCAGTTAAAAATTCACATTCAAATCATCAAGTAGTCTTCCAATATAATATCTAATTAACCTGTATACCATTGTCTTCACAAATTCCAATATTGAACTAATCTCAAGTTGCTCATCCAACAGAAGTATTAATTTGGAGTATGAACCTTCAAATCATGTGTAATAACGTACTGTTCCTAGCTTGTCCTTTAGGAGATTCCTCTCCCAAGAGTTTGTCAGATGCCACTGACATTAAAACGAAGTTTTATATGTCAACAACTTATAGCGTGTTTGCATACACGTTTTCAACGTGGTTTTCCACGTTTAACGTGGAAGCTATTAGTAATAGCTTCCACGTTGAAAACGTGTATACAAACACGCTCTTAATGTTCATAAGCCACCTTACTCTTATCTAGGATTCACTCTAATACTAGGACCAAGGTGCAAATTAACTGATTATAAGATTTGTCATGAAATATAAAAGTTAAATTGATGTACCCAAAATTAATTTTTATGTCAGTGTTAATTGTTTATTTTGAAATATTATATAAATCATGTTCATGAACTAAAAAAATAATTTTTTTAATGAATTAAAAAAATGGCACTAATATTTTAGCCTATACAATACAAAAGGACATTTATTTATTTTATATAATTAAAGTTTAGAATAAATAAATATTTTTGAATTTTTAAAGTATGTTATAATTAAAATTCATAATAAATAACAACCTTTTTTAGTTTTTACTTTTGATCAAAAAGTTTTGTTCTTAAATAATACATTTTAAAAATTACTCACTCTAATTAAAAAAAAAAAAAAAAACTACCCACTCATAAATCTATATGGTTACCTATTTTCAAATCTTTTTTTTTTTACAACTATTTTAATACATTAAAATTATAAATATAGAGAAATACAAAATGTCTTCTTTCCCTACTAGTTAATATAATGTTTGCAGTTTATAACAAAAAAATATAATACTCACGTTTAAAATAGAAAAGGTGAATTTCCTAAAAGTTAAACC
Source organism: Cajanus cajan (assembly GCF_000230855.2). Taxonomy (NCBI): domain Eukaryota; kingdom Viridiplantae; phylum Streptophyta; class Magnoliopsida; order Fabales; family Fabaceae; genus Cajanus; species Cajanus cajan. The sequence goes on along the minus strand of NC_138523.1, from coordinate 52,796,886 downwards.
ATAACTCAGCGTTTATAAGAGTTAAAATTTAATCTTTAATCATTTGAATTAAGCAGTAGGACCAACTCAAGTTGTTAGTTATTATTAATATGGGTTATATTATTACAATAGGTTCATAATATAAATATAATATTTATATTGATAATTCAATTTCTATTACATAAAGGTTATGCGTAGAGTGTAATAAATCCAACAGCACTAAATTGCTAATATTTTTTATTTTAGTAGTGGTGAGCTCCTTTGACTTCATAACGAACTATAGGAAGTCAGGTAAGTGATTCATGGGCCGAGCCTATTAGAGTGGTAAATGATCACTATTTAGATCCAATAATATCCACAAATCCAACTCCATAACCCAACAGGCTCCACCATTATATACTTTATTTTGGATGTTTTTGTGTGTGTTTGTTTTAGATTATTTAATTTTTATAGAACTGATTTTTGTTGAAATTGATCGGTACGAAGAATAAATTAATTTGTGTTTGAAAACTCTAATCTCAAAGACAGATTATAATAAATTAGCTAAGCTTCTTATTAATTTGTTCCTGATGGGTTGATAAAGAACTTATTAGTTGTTCAGGTAACCAATTACTTTTTAATATTAACCAAATTCAGATTAAATTATTTATATTTTTTCCAGTTCTTAAGAGACAGCTGTGATCGATCGTTGTCATGCTTGGCTATTTCAAATATTGAATGTTCCTGTCAACATGCTGGCATTAAGCAAGAAAAGAAAAGGAACATCTAAACCATTCTGGATATCATCATGTTTTGTTTCACAAGTGGTGCAAACTGTTATTGATACTACCTTCCATGGTTTCCTATTATTTTACCGATCAAGACCTAATTAGTTATGTGACCTTCCCACTACACAGCAAATAATTCCAGTTGCAGCCAATTGCAAATGCTAAATGATATATAAATATCTTAGAAAAGGGTGCAATAGCTTAAATGATTCCATTCCTTTCATGCACATTTTTTTAAATTAATACAAAAAGTGCCACGAAAACCTTCCATTACAAGAAAGGCAAACTCCAAAGCTTACAATCTTGTGTCCATTTCTATTCTTTTCTACAACGAAGATGATGTATAATAAAACCAAATCACTAAAAAGCAAACCTGCCCAATGTCTCTGTGATTGAATCAAATCACGTGTTATATATATAGATAGATAGAAACTATATTCATAATTCATGTCCAAAAGTTTGAATTTGAAATTATGACAGTTAATTCATAAGTCCATGCATGCATAAATCAAAGGGTGCAACTCCGATAATTTAGTAAAGTGGGTGAATTGTTATAAATTTTCTTGGTACTAATTTCGATTCTCATTAATTAAATAAATAAATAATACATTTTTGCATATATTAATTGTGTAAATCATATTTTTTTTTGTCTAGATTAGAAAGATAATTCTGTTAAAATCAAATAAACTATTATCATCCTTAAAATATGGTATTTTATGAGTGTATTCCTTTTTCTGTTGTCTAAAATATGATAAACATTAACTTGGAGAACCATATCCATATCCCTTGAAAGTTGAAAGCTAGCTAGTTGGTAAAGGGAGATAATCAGATACTTAAATACTCCACAGAACATTCATACATACTTGATGTCAGTACTTCACAATACCCAACTCTCCTACATAGCACCGTCCCTAACACTTAACCTTTTTCTTCCATCACTCGCTGCGTTTCCTTCTTTCCTTTTTTATTTTTTTTGTTTAAGACTCTTCTCCAAATCAAAAATCAAAGACTAATCTTTCACAATAAAAATACTTATTTAAGAGGTAAATTTCTCTCTATATATGTTCTTTCTCACACATAAATCAAAGGATCAATCTTTTGATCACGTATTTTTTTTTATAAAAAAAAACATAACGATTCGTCAACATATATATAACATATATATGCTCTAACATAATATAATAAACCCCACACACACGGTAAGCTGAATGATTCTTCATTATATATATATATATATATATATATATATATATATTATTGCACATCATACTAATCCAAGAATTTATTGAGAAGACATTAGGCTGAATGATTGCTAAAATAATGAAGAAAAATATTAAAGCGTTGCTGGTCGGTGTCACTTGTTACTTTTTGTCTAGAATATATATCTGTGCTTGCTAGTTTTTGGATAATTGGTATCCTCTGAACTACGGAGTATGATATGATGGATAACTCGTCATAAATGCAAGTTTGTAAACTTGAAATATGTTTTCGGGGTTTCCTCGACTTGTCTGCTATCGTACATAGCATCTTGGTACTTCTTAATTACTCAAGAGTTTAATGATGAGATAATCTTAAAAGATCTTCATATCGTTAATTAATTAAAAATTACTTTAGATAACAATGATAGTGAGTATAGAAACCCCTATATTGCCTCATTCTTCAAAGTCACACCAAGGACGACCCTTTACTGCTAACTAGCAATTCTAGTGAAAAACTGATAAACTTTTTAAAAATATAGACGAAATGTGGAAGAGGGGTTGGAAGCAAATGGCAAAAGAGAGATATAGAGGGTTTTGGATTAAAGTTGAAGTTAAAAACTAGTGACAACTAATAACATTATTTTTTGTTAGAGACAATTCTATTATAATTTGATAAGATCGTTATAAGTGATAAAAGTTTTCTTATCTGAGTATAGTATAACTGCATACTTAGATTATAAACTTTTATTTAAGGTATGACTTATTTTCATCTCTAATCCAAACCTCTCATTAACTCCTAACTCCCAATTGTTTTTAACATCAACAATATATTTTTATATTTTATTATACATATATATATTTTTTCTTTATATTATATCGCATTACAAAGATTAAAAAAAAATGAAGATATGATACATGATACCTCACAACAATATGTTTAAATCATTTTTTAAGATTAAATATGCTTTATTTTATATAAATATAATGAATTTTGTTTTTAGTTTTTGTATTTCTTTCTAGTTTTTGATTTTTTGATAATGAACCAAAAAGTGTATTGAACCTAATTTTTATAAATATCAAGATTACATACATTGTTTTCAATGATGTGCAAATTTTGTGTGATGATTGAGATAAACATTAACATACGTATTCGAAGCTTTTGCAGATGAAAAGATTGCAAGCATGCGTCTCAAAATTGCTTTTCATATTTTAGTGCATGAAACGTTGGAGTTTCATTTCATACGGAAAATCAGTTTTATATGATGTGTTCAAACTCAACAAAAATTTAAAATAACAATATGCTTCAGCCATCATTTTGTAAAAAGAAATAACTCTGGTAAAAATCCTAGGGCTAACAGAGTTGAAAATTATGTACTAAAAAGTATCTTGTGCAGTGGATTATTAATATTGTAGAACAATAGACACATTCTTGTCTGAATTTGACGCCTTAGCTAGAATAATGTCGTCTTGTGTTTTTAGGAGCTTCTTGAAAATTAAGTGCGCTTATCCCTTTCTACAAGATCTATATGACTAATATTTAGCTAAAAGATTTTCTATTCGAACAAAGATGCTCCAAAATTACAAAAGTTCCAAAGGTTTTAATAAGATTAAGACATCATATCTTTGCTTCTTGCACTCTAAATTAAACTACCTTCACAAATTGTTCGACAAAGGTTTTATGTTGTGTTTTCTTCATTTGTAAGTTGAAACAAATAACTAGACTTCTCAATTATCCAAGCATCCTACCTTTCTTAATTTACTAGAAAATCGATTGTTTTCTCCTTTTCCTTTAATTCATATGCAGCTGATAAAAGAAAGTCCTCTTCCATGCTATGATAGATTGTATTCATAGAATGAACAAGAACAGTGTAGAGAAGGATATATAAACTGATCGGCATCATATATACATAATTTAGCACACGTTTCTAATTCCAAAATTATTGAAAGAAGTTTTATTTTACTAAAATAGGGAAGCAGATTCTTTTTTTCTTTTTTTTCCCCACAATTTGAGTGCAAAAAGCTTGACTAATGACTAACCACATCTCATTTCCCTATGACATTCCTTTATCATTTAGGCAGAGGAGAATAGGGACAGGATGAGTGGCTGATGATAATTTGGCTTCATGCATATTCATCTCACAGTCACATGTGACTATTATTCTTTCTCTTCCATTTTTCTCTTTTTTCTTTTTTCTTTTTAATTTAATTTGAATCTACTGACGTGTACTATTAGTGAACCATCAAATGCACCTACTGAAAAGATGGTTAAAAACTTCCACAAAAGCTTAGCAACAACAATAAAGTGCTATCTTTTTCCTTGGTATAAAGGTTTTACAGTGACAGTGGATCAAATTTAATCCCTTCTCATTTATCTTCATCTTCTCCTTCCCCTTTTGCAGCTTTCTTAACTCATTCTCTCTGCCATAAACAAAGTATTAAAATGTTAGAACTCCAAAGTTTTACCGAATTCTATGAAGGGAAAAGCTATGCTCAATTGATATCTATATGCTGAACTTGCACTTACCATTTCCAATGGATCTTTTGCAATGAAGAACTGCCTCGTATATTGAGCTTTCAGAATCACAAGAGTAGCGCCAATCATCAGCAGAAAAGGCTACACTAATCCGGGGTGATGTGTCTGAATAGTATCTCCTATTCTTCACAGCCTCAGCCCTTTTAGCAACACTTTCAGTACTTGATTTGTGACCCCTCAGCCTTCTATACAAAGGCCTCAAGAAATCCATGTACTTATGAAATACTCTCCTTGACAATGTTCTGCACCTTTTCAAGGAAAGGCATCTAGAAGGGCCTGTAGGAGCCTCACTCTTTGGTGCATGTGAAGATGATACTAGGCTTGTGTTGGAGTCTGAGGACTCATACTCTTCCATTTGCAATGATTCAACAAAAAGTGGCATGAGGTAGCCATTGGAAAAGAGCTCATCTGCATGGACAAGATTGAGAGGGGACTGTGAAATTGGGAAGTCAAATTTGGAGTCCTGTGAGTTCATAAAGAATCTTTTAGAGGGTGTCATTCTTGGGTCCATCTCAATGAAGGAAGCTTCATCAGATGCATCAAGGGAAGTTCTTAGGGAGTTATCTAGGCTTTCTAGTGATGGCCTCAGGTTCACTAACCAACTGTATGAGAAGCTTTCAATAGAAAGAGGTTGGGAAGTTTCCATGGCTTCTACTCTCAAGGTATAGAAGGAATCTTGGGAAGAATTGACAATTTAAGAGAAGGGGATACAAGGTGGGCTAGAGCTAGCAAAGGCAGACACTCTTCTTTTGCAGCATATCTTTTGACTTATATGTATACATATACATACACACACACCCCTTAATATATCATCTCTGTCCAAGAATTAGTCATGTGGCTGTCTGGCAAGAGACAATGAATTTTAATAATTGGAAATGAGAAAGGAAGAAAAAGAAACAGTAATGTGACCCCACCCATAGACCCATAATGTCCTGTTTCATCAGTAGTTAGCCTCACCTTTTCTTTTTAATCATTTATTGCATTAAAACTTTCATAAAGGGGTTGGTTTGTTTCTGGACTTACAGTCTCAATAACAAATCACATTCAAGAAAATCCAGGAGGGTCATGCATATAGTATTCTAATGTTGCTATAACAGGAATCCAAGAAAATTAAGCAGAACTACACTTTTCAATGTTTTAGAATGTATCCTTTAAGGTTATTTTGTTTAGTTAATTAAAACTCAAAAGTAATCAGGGGAATCTTAGCTAATTACATAACTAGTTTAAATCCTCAATGGTTATGTTATAAATCAATGTCTAGAACAATATGTACAATGTTATTGATTATACTTGAGTTTTCTGTGTTTTGTTATTGTCTTCTAGTTCTGTACCTGTAATAATATTATTTGGATGGATATGACTACTATGGAAAGGTGATTTCATCAGTCTGATATTACATTCTAACTGCTGCACACCTGCAACACCAGGCTAAACCTAAATTATAAAATATCCCATCGTACTATACTTATTGTGTGCATGCAACCTAAATGGCATCGATATGTTGCACATTTTATTGGACCATTATTGATTATTATATGCACGAGATACTCTTGGACAACATTATTGTTTCATGAAGAGAAAAAGCAGCGTACCATGGTATTCTAGTGTTTTAGCATCATGTAATGGTTTTCAACAACCAAATTAGACTAGACTCTTATTCAAGAAATTAAGCATAAAGAATACTATACTAAATATATCTAACAAGAAATTGTTATTAAAGCAAGCCAAGCCACTGAGCTATTCCAGTGGTAAATCTTTACCAGCAGGACAAATTGTCTGCCAATAATAACTGAAAGCTTTTTAAAAGGTGAGTGTCGGTAAATCTTTCCAAATAAAAAGTAGAATTTTGATTTTAAATCGTATCTTTTCTTACACGTGATAAGAAAAAGAAAGGATCACGATAGCTTATAAGAAATAGTTGATATCAGTTGAAAAACAATGCACAAAAGAAAATAATGGTAATGTTATAATAATAATAATAATAATAATAATAATAATAATAATAAATAGAATGAATAATAGAAAAAATATAATATAACCGAGCATTTGGATTAATAGGTTATTCCAACTTAATTAGAAAGGATTTGAACTTGAGATCATTAATTAAGCTGAAATATTTTGTGTCAGTTAATGCACGCGCTTAATGCTTCTTAAGTTCAAATTTATTGTATATAATTGTATCAATTACTTCAAGGGAAAGTCACCGCAAAAAGTTACTTCTATTTCAAATTTATTGATATTTTGACATTTTCTTTTTATTTCAAAACTTTTTATTTTATGTTTCATTAATTTCTCTCTCTATATATATATATGTGTGTGATGTGAATAGACTAAAAGTACAATTACTCCTAAATTAAAATTTTTGATTAAGATAATTAAAAAAAAAAAAAAAAAAAACTCAAATGAAATGACATGCAAAAAATGATTTAAGATGCTGGCAAAGCACTACATTACACTCTCTTCTTAAAGGAAGTCACAAATTGATAACATTATCAGTCGGCATATGTAGCATCATTGTTGTCCATCAATGAGTTCAACACAAATTTGAATTCTCACAGAACAAATATCCTGAGGTTCTCATGGGGTAAGGAAAATTTTCAGGCTTTTTATCCACTAGCAGCCTGAGTGGAGCTGCACACAAATCTTCTTAGGTTTAAATGTTAAAGAAAGATACGTCGTTTTCATCCAAAACGAGCAAACTGGTTCTGATAAGCAATTTTATGGAATTCTAAAATAGCAGACAAGGGTCCCATGAGTTGTCGGATAAAGCAAACATGAACAAAGGTTCCTGGGACAAAAGCTACTAAGCCAGGATAGTAAGTGACTTGAAACCAATTGGTCCCCTCCCTTATGTCCCCATTTAAGACAATAAGTATTTACTAGTAAATACAACACTCATTAATGCAGTCTAATTCTGAAAAGAATGTTGCACCATTCATGCAGCAGGAAGGACCCAAAGTATTAAGTGATTTTTGATATAAAAAAAAGTTAACATTTATGTACAAGAACATAGTTGCAGATAAAATTCACAAGGGAGTATAGTATCATGACAACCAGCTCAGCAGCAGGTAAAATGTGGGTATAGGCATTAGGCAAACCACATGCACTCATTCTATAACTATTTGTCATTAAGTGCCGCTCTGGGGCCAGCTTGTAAGGATGTTAAGGTTGGGAGAGGCAATCAATATATTATTGGATTCTGTATTAAATAAAGTAAACTCTGCATTTCATTTTCACTTATCCTTCATTACATTTCAGAGAATACCACTTGTGAAATATTTTTATCTTGGAATTACATTACAGTAGGCATTGAATGTTCAAATTTTCAAGATCCTTAATTTCGGTGAAGAATTGTCAAACATACTGCTGCATGTTCAGAAACACGTTTACTAGTGCTCAATCCTCATCAAGGTCAACGCTACAGAGAATAGTTTTTGCGTTTTTGACGTGAAAAAAATAACTAGACTTGTAATCAAGATGGTGTTTCCAAACACACTCCCAATGTGTTTGGTTTGGATTCTCATTCACAGTGATATCAATATTAAATTTGTAATCAAAATGGTGTCTCCAAACACACTTACTGTGTGTTTGGATTATCATTCACAGTGATATCACACACGTCACTGACACAAAAATTAGTTGTTTTTGGATTCTCCATCACAGATATATCACACACGCCACTGATGCAACAATTAGTTGTTTATGGTGTGTTTGGATGTGAGAATGGGTTGAAATTGAAACATAACATGGATCACAAATGGGGAAAAAAAATGCACTTTATGTGAGGCTCTACTAACGGGGTTACAACAAACATTTATTAGCATCGTCAATAATATTACAACTGAGGCAAGAGTGTTTAAATATTGTCAAAAGTAGCGCAACTCCACCCTACCCTTTCCGGTTTTAACTCTTCATGTGTAGCATTGAAAAGTGAAAATTTATATAAAATCTTGGTCAAGGCATAATAAGTGCACCTCAATTTGGATGACAGTGAGTGGAAAACAGTCAGAACTCAGAAGAATGCCAAAAGTAAGAAAGTAGTCATAAACTCTTTTTTTTTTTTTTTATATTTTTTTTATTTCATGAGATCCAGAAATACAAAAACATTCCACAAACTATGCAACAACATTGATGGCAAGAGGTTCCTAGATCGTACAAAAACAGTACCCATCACCATGCCAAGAAATACTAGTGGTATCATCCTCTGAATGTTAAAATGTGCTAAGGCAAAAGCCATTGAGCTAACTAAGATTGCACACCATACAGGCATGTACTTGGTTAAAGATGGGAGAAGGAAACCACGGAAGACAATCTCCTCCCATATTGGGGCACAAACTGAGACTACCACCGCATAGAGGGCCATTGCCACAGGGTCTCGCGCTACAATTGATTGCTCTACACTTGAGACAGTAACCGGAGTATATTGAAGAACAGGTAACAAATTTAGGTTCATTTGTGATAGCTGATTGATAAGCGGGAACATAAGGCAGCCTAAACCAACATCAAACTGCCACTTCCCCTTAAGTTCAAATTTGAACCAGTCAGATGGAAGAGGTCGAAACTTTGCTAGACAATGACGAAGAATTGCTATGCCAACCACTCCTTCTGCAACATCAGTCAAGAGGCTGTACAATGCATGCCCTCTGTATGTAAGAGATTCCTTTCTAAACCCAGCTGTGTATGCTAAAAATGGCACTATCCAAGATCCTACAAACCAAAATGAGGCAATCCAGAGGAGCATAACCTGCAGAACCCAACTTAGTTTGTTCTTCTAAATATGATGATACTAAGAAAGAGACCAATCAAATAGACTGTATAGTTTCTGAATATTTGTCAATTTCATCCATTTTAAGAGTTCTTAATTGAAGTGGATTATAAAGAATAACATTACTATCAAATCAATAGAAATATTACAATAACTATCCAACTTTTAGAAATGAAATGAAAGTTTTCTGACACTAAAATCTTAGAGCAAGTTTGATACAGAGAATGAAATTTTGCAGAATGCGAAACCAGAATAAAGAATGAGATTGAAGTAATCAGTCCTATTCTATGCTTGGTAGCATCATGATTTCATAGGATATTTTACATTTGATACATGGAATAGGATCAGAATTGTTATCAAATAACATCAATGACTCATAAAAACAAACTATTATAATTGTTTAAGAAATAATTTTACATTTGTTCCACTTAACATAAAAAAAGAGGATGTAAATATTTTAGGCGTGGCCAAATATTTCCTTTAACTCTAGGCTGTGCTTTCCAAATGAAGATGGTAAAGTAGCAACAGGTGAAAAGATTCTATACTAATTTTAAAATATAAGACTAGTTTATTAATTTTGCAGCAATTTTTAATACTGAGACTAATATAATATCATTTTTAACCATAAATTATTATTTGCATACCAAGGAATAACTTGTATCATTTTGCATAAATGAAATTGGGTTAAAGTTGTCAAGCAATAAAATTATTGCACTCTCGGCAACTGAGAATCCTCATTCACCCCAAAAGAAAAAGCAATGAACATTCTTAGTCATGTTGAATTTAATGGCATGGTCATTTCGTGCCTTTTCATACTAAAAATTGGGGAAAAAAATTCCTAAGGTAAGGAGAGAGGAATGGAATCCTTAATCTAGAGTACAACATACTCTAAGCATCAATAACATTGCTACTAGTATCAAAATGTTAAGAAAAAATACACTTTACCTGAACAATGGTCTTTGCTGTCCAAGGCACTGTCCAGGGTTCCACACCATGAATGACAGTTATGACCTGAAATATTAAAACAATACTTTTACTTTAGACTCCCTAAAGATGTTTGAATTGTCTATGATAGAGATCTAGAGAATGATAGAGACAGAAAAGATTGATTAATAAAGAACTGAACAACTACTCTTACTATCAAGAAACCTAAGAGAATAGCCAGAGGGTAAGTTCCTACAGGAAGATAACTTCACTGTTCCAACAGAACAATACTACTTACCTCCCCTATAAACCCACTACTCACTGACCAATCCTTCTCTCCCCAGTCCTCATACTTGCAACATCACTAACTCCCATCCCAGTCAGTCCTTTTCCTTGTTCTAGAATATACTTTTCAAGTGGAAAGCTTATTTGCCTCATATCCAAAATCTGATCCACTTCACCATTTGGCTGATTGGCTCAGAGGCCCCTAGCAGTCTAAGTGTTTAAATACCTATTTACAGACAAATGGTGAAGAATTAAAAGCATATTAATGCTTGATAGTTTGATGATGTTAGAATTTCTTTCCAGAGAATGCAAATCAATTGGAAGAACCATAATGATATCAAATGATTCATGTTGGCTAAAAAACATATCAAGACACAACCTATATGATACTTACAAAATGTATGTCCTTGATTTGGTTTTAATCTAATGGTTGAAAATACATCCAAATTAATTGTAGATCCTATCATCATTAATTACCAAAGGGGAAAATTCCATCTCTTTCAAAAAGATTGGAGGATAAGTTGGTAGGTGAATCAGTAGACACATCCAATGAGAAACGCTTAAGAAGATGATGAACAATTGTAATAGAAAGCTAAGAACATTTGCTACTGGAACTTTAAATTTAAGAGCTACTGGGTTATGGACCTCACTCATTTCATTGAACTAACATACCCAACCATTTTTATGGGAGAAAATAGTTGAAATGTCAAATAGCTTATGGATCTTCATACAAGATTTTCACCTGACACGTTTGATGGAAGTTATGAAATCAGATTGATCAATTATTAAGATCATGTTGTAAAAAATAGTTTACTCAGCCTACCCACTTGGTTAGTACTTACAATAATCCTCACATAACGAGGACAAAGTTTTGTTTTATCAAGAACATCACAGAAAAAGAAAATAGGAAAAAACAAGAGTAAATCCCCATTTTAGTCCCTTAGATTGCAATAAACCTTCAATCTAGTCCCTAAGTTTGTAATTCTCAGTTACTTTAGTCCCTGACTTTGCTAAAAGTAATTCATTTTAGTCTTTTTTCACTTCATTTTATACCATCATTTTGCATGAAAAGGGATAAAAGTGAATGTCACTTTGTAAAATCAAGGACTAACATAAGAATTTTGTTAGAAAATAAAGTGACCAATACTCAGTGTCAGGGAATAGAATGCAAATTTACTTGAAAAAACAATTTAATCATTTTTCCTTGTTTACTTACAACTGAGATAAGATATTGATAATGTGAAGATAAAAAGGTAAATAGAGAACAAGTTGAAGGATAAAGTAAGCAAAAAGGTTCACTTAAAAGTTAAAAACAATTATATAAGAATAGTATGAGAGAAATGGTTTTAAATTCTAGTCTTCAACAACAGTTGCAATTGCAATGTTGTAGTTTTGGTGGTCAACACAACTACAATTGTGATCACATCAACCTTAGTTGTCTGCAATTTTCGCAACGATAGGGTCTTTAATTTATTTAAGAAAATACACTTCATATAGTAAAGACGGACCTCTAGGACTCCAGACAAAGATTAAAAGTTACCACAGGTCATTTGAAAGAACTGAAACCTGTCCCAAATCCCCACTGAATTGCCTACCTCTCTCGCGCCCCTCTCTTTGCTTAAATCCCACACGGCGTCTAAATTTATTACTTTGTTTCCCACACTTTTTACCATGTAAACAAGTTTGTTATAACCCAAACAAATCCCTCTTCTCTCCTTACTCATATTTATCACATGGTGCCAATGCACCATGGTCTAGCACAGGACAGGAGGGCCTAACATAATCATAAAGTAATCACAATGACAACTACAACTTAAAACCATGATTTTAAAACAAGATAGCATTTAAGAGGGTTTATCCTGCTTTACTCAATGACACAATTCACAATATATGTAGACACACTTCATCCATTAGATGGAAGTTAAATTGGTAAGGGGCTTTTACAGTTTACTCTCACAATTAGAACGGTGGCAATAGGTTCATGCAGTTGCTCACATTAAAAACAAGATTAACACAATCAAGACATGAGCAGGGTATAGAGAATTTAATAAATCAACACTTACTAAGAACCAAAACTTCACAAGTTCACATCTTTAAAGCAAAAGGCAGGCACCAAGATATAGCAAATGAAAAAGTTCCTTGTTTGCACTGAATAGCCAGAAAAAAGAAATGAGAGAAGTACCGTATGAATAATTGCAAGCCAATCTTTTTTCAGGTCTTTGGACTGGTCACCTTTAAGCTTCACCAAATCTTCTGACAATTTATCTTCTTTTAGCTCAGAAGCATTAGTTTCTGATGAAACATTTTCATGCCTAAAACATAAAAACCTCCATTTCTAGAATGGATACATGATTCAGGTCAGAACAATAAAATAAAAAACAAAAAAAAAAACTGAATAAGCCCTGCAAACTAACTTCACATACCAACTACCCATTTAACACATCAATCCAATTATTAAATTAAATCTCTTAAAAATATTAATTAATTAAAAAAAACACTTCCCAATTGACCCATTAGATTAAATATTAATAAAAATAATAGCTTTTTAACAAAACATGTTAAAAATCAAACTTACTTTTGTAGGAAAGGTGACGGATGATTGGAATGGAACAGGATAGGAGGGTGGGTTGAAAAGGGAAACCCTATAGTTGGAGCGAAGAGAGAGGGAGAAGGGAAGGGAAGAAATGGTGGTGGACATTGATGGCAGTGGAACACTGAAAATTGATGAACAGAGTTGATTGTTTCTCTATGCATTACAGACAGACAAAAATTGCCATTGGATTGGAGCTTCCACTCCCACCAATGAAACCAACACACCTCCAGTGCCACTGGGTTCTGCTAATAATATCATTTCTAAACCGTGAATTAACCTTTGGTTTTTTTTTTTCTTCAATTTTTCTTACCCTAAACCTTAGAAATAAATTAACGTTAATAATTATGACATCATGGGCGAGAGCACATGGTTATATAATATCCACATCTTATTAGGACGTGGCCGCTTCTGAAGGGTGGGTTGATTGATGTTGCATACTATATCATTAACATTTTTGTTACCTTTTTTCTTTTGGTGCAACTTTCTTGCATTAATCAGAAACACATTTTCATTGTACATGAATAGATTCTTAATTAAAGATTAGTACGCACTTAGCACCCCATAGCCATTATCATAAGAGAAAAAAAATCCATTTCAAGTAATTCACTGTTCAATTTAAATATAAGGCTCAGATAAATAACTAAGTTCATATAATTGCTGTAAAAAAAAAGTTCATTTAATTAAAAACACTTTAACAATAACATTGTTATAATTATCTTAATTTTGATTAAAGATTTAATTACAATTTTAGTATCACCAGGTCTCTTAACCGGTTTTGTTGATGTGTAGGTGACTATTAGCTAAGGTGGGATGAGAGATGTGGCATGCAGCAACAATCAGACAACAATTAACAAAGTATTAAAGGTGATATTTGAACCCAATCCTTATACTTTGTTTGATTTATGGAGGAAATATAAATAAAAAAAGTGAAAGAATGGAAAGTTATAAAAAAAAAATGAAAGTGAGATGATTTTTTAGGGTATTTAATTGTTTAAAAGTTAGAAAAAAAATGTATAATTATTATTTTAAAAATTAGATTAAACCATTAAATTCTATCCATTTGACTGAAAATCAATGTAACGATCGCTCTATTAACATAAAAAAAAAAAAAAAAAAAAAATAATATCTCGTATCAGAACCGGTAAAAATTGGACAAACCAATCCAAAATCAACAAAAATAAAACTGGGGAAACTAAAAAAATCATTTTGTTATTATTTTTATTTGATCTTAAATAAGTTTAAGATACATAAAGAAACTTAAATATTACACATCGGTATAAATTATTTTGTCAATTATTATTTAATTCAGTCTTTTTATTTTAGAAATACACAATTCGATTATTTAATTTTAAAAATATTTGATTTGATTCTTTTATATATTTCATTAATGTTACTAGTGTCTTTTTTTTTTATTTGATAGGAAGATATAATTATTAATTCCTTTACATTAAGTCAGTCAATATAAGAATATGGTAATATCTACAACTACGACTCTATGTCTAATAAATTAAAAAAAATAAGAAAATTAAATATTTTAATAATAAATTTGAAAGAATACACATTTATCAAAATATTTTTCCTTATTTGGTAGGCAAAAGAAAATAAAAAATGGTGAGTCTACTCAAAGATATTTTCTTCTTATTTTAGAAAAGAAAATGAGTAAGACAGAACATAAAGAGTAGAAAACCAAAAATACTTATTTATTATAGAAATATTTTTTTGAAATATTAATATCATTAAAATAAAAAATAATTTATTAATAACAAACTTAATTACATTAACAAGATCATAACAAACAACAAATTAAGTATTTGAAATAAATAAAAGGGAAATTATCTAATAAAAGAAAATTTTAAGTGGGTAGAATTAAATTCAAATTTATCTAAATATAAGGAAATATTACATTTATTAGATAGATTATTATTCAATTTTGTTTCCTTATTTTCAAAATGTTTAATTTGATCTTTTTATTTTAAATTTTTTTTATTTAATTTTATAATTTTGAAAAAATGTTCAATATTATATTTCTATCTAAATTGATACCAGAGTTAATAAAATTTGATGGAGAAAGAGAATTAAAATTTTTAAAAATTAAATAATGTAAATGAAAAATTAAAACAAAATTAACCTACTAATTTATTTATGTTTGTTGATTAACAATTTTAATTATTATTTATAAAGTAACTGTACAAAGCTAAATAAGTAAATATCACACAGCAAATTAAAAATGATACTCATTGTGATTCACTATAGTACAAAAGATATTCTATGTCTTCGTATATTTTATTTAAAAAGTATACATAAAATAAATGATAAAAAGTAATCGAAGTTAAATATTAGAGAGTGATTAACAATAAATGCGAGTTATTTTGGGTAGCTAATTATAGAAATTTTGGTTCACGGTGCAACACCTGTTAAGCTGGACCACCTATAGATAATGCTATTAACAACATTTCTCTTGTAGATTCACAGGACAAGTGATAAGTTATCACGCTCGTTGACATTAACGGTTAACAATCATTTTATCTTATTCATCAACCATTAATAAACCTATCAAAACTTCTAAAATTTTGACTATTTTTTTTTGTCATATATTACTGTTCGTTTAATTTAGTGTAAATAGTCGAAATAGATACATAAAGTAGTTTGTGATAAAAATCTTCTTTAACCAATATTCTTAAAGTTCTAATTAGTACTCCTTCTTCCTAATATTAGTGTATTATTAATATTCTTTAAATAAAATTGCATAAAAACTTATTCGTAAACTTATTTAAGAACCCATAAACAAATTACTATTAGATATAGTCTGAAAAGTCACCATCCTTCAGTACTGGTGAGTACAAGCTTTTTTCTTAGTGTGAAACATGAAACACATTCAGCATCATCTTGCAACAAGTTGTTGCAAATTATTATTTTTCAACAACTACGTGTCAATATTGTCTAGGCCTTTGGTCTTTCGGTCATGCACAGAGCTGAAGCCCTATTAGAAGACAACAAAGAAATGAATCCATGCCATCATATCTAATCATATCTTATTTACCGACCACACATTAAGCAACTTTTTTCAAAGTTTGTAGTTCAACCACCACTTACCACGTGTTCAATTTCCGTGTCTTTCTTCTTCGAGTGGAACACTACACTCCCCCGTTGTTGTAACCATATATATAACACTATGCCATACCATTTTGTAAGCTTTGTTATTCTTTCAATAATAATATATTACTCTATAGCATGCAAGTGTAAGAACTTGCCATGGCAAATGCTGCTTCCTCCTTTCCTTGTTATTGGGTCATTCTTGCTGCGGGCTTATGTTGTCTTAGTAACTGCATTTCGGGCCAGATTGTGTTGGGCTCAAGGTTATTGGCTAGCAAGGCCCAAGCATGGGTTTCTGAGAATGGCACGTTTGCTTTGGGGTTCACTCCAGCAGAGACTGATAATCGATTGTTTGTGATTGGCATTTGGTTTGCACAGCTTACAGGAGATCGAACTTTAGTTTGGTCACCCAATAGGTATTCATATCATCCTTTTCATTTGTGTTTGTATTATCATCATCATCTACTTTTTAAGTGAACTGATTAATATATGCATGCAAATGCAATGAATGTTTGTCAAAAGCAAATTATGCAAGCGAAAGTATTTGGAAAAATGAATTTCATTCAGTTTGTAAACGAGGATGTATATTTTGTGGTTAAATTTAAAGAAAAGCTCAAGAAAATTAAAATTTAGAGATGAATTTCATTCTTAGTTATTAGATTTAACTGAGGTCTCAAAGTGAGCTCAATTCAGATGGTCAATCATACTTATCATGGATCTGAGTCAAGTCATATTAAAAAAAAAATGTACAAATTTTAGTTAAATTCTATCTTGATTCACTTAACTTGTAAGCTAAATTAGTTTGAGCTAAAGTAAGTTGAAATGACTTGTTTAGCTCACTACAATAGAAAAATTATATTTATGTTTGATGTAGTTATCATTTAAAATTTTGATCGATATTTTTTTTGTATTTCTATTTGAATGAATGACAAATTTAGTTTTATAAAAGAAAATAATTATAACACTTTATTTATTAAAAATAAAATCATGTAATTTTTTTTTATAAAAAAAATCGTAGTAAATCAATTTACTTAACCTATCAACCTATGACCTGAGTCAAATCAAAATAAGAAAATAAATAACTAACTCATTTAAAATATCAACTCATGGTGAACCATCCTTTAAAAGCTCACTTTTGACACATGTAAGTCTAAGTTTAACAATAAGTTCATTTTAAAATTGGTTTATCCAAAATATTTAACTGTTTTATGCCTTTGAATCCTAGAGACAACACGTAAAATAAAGATTATCTTTTTTCTTTTAAAGATAGTGCATTGCGAGGGATCAAAAGTAAAACGTTACATATAGGGAGAGTCAAACAATATTGTACCTGTGGTTATATAATATAGAGGTTAAATTATTTTGTATACTCTCATAGCTTTATTACATTTTAAATATTTCATAGTTTAGAAGTTTTTAACTTTGTGTTTTTATACTTATACTTTCTAATAAATATAGTTATAGTATAAGTAAGCTTTAATTATGCCCTTGCTAATTCTAAAACTTTAATAGTCAAATATTTAAAATATGAAACATCAATCATGAACTATCATATATATATATATATATATATATATATATATATATAATTTGACTGATTTTTACAATAATTATTTTAAAAGTATAACAATCATAATTTTTTATTTGTTGTTGACAATGTCAAATTGTATTTTTTTACACTGTTAGTGTATACAAATTAAACTCATACGATAATAGTCTAGAAATAAAAAAGGTAAAAATTACTTAATCCATTAGAAAAATTTCAAACATGTCGTTAGCTGTTAGGAATCTAATTATTATATATTTTTTAATAAATATAGAATCTTGTTAAAACCTTTTATGATATATTTGTATAAGCAATTTAATTAAGCACATTTTCAATAAACTTTTCTTAAATAAAAAACTTATTGATAAGTATAATTATAAATTTATTGAAATGGGTTTAAAAAAAACTTCTAAGAAAATCACAAGTCAATTTTACAAGCGTAAATAAATTCTTTCAAGTAACCCTTCATTTAAAATTCTAACGAAACTACAAATATTATAAAGTAATTTAAATTATGTAAACATATTTTTTTTTTCTTGGTGAGTAAAATAATATTAAGGATAAATTAGTGACATGCCTAATTATCCTTATTTGAAATTTTGAATCTCTTAAATCAGTAGCGCTTCCTGTTGGCAATTGTCATTCATCATACTGTTAGAATATCATCCGGGCTAGTTTTCATATTTGGATTTGCCATTAGAAATTTAAATATGGAAACACGAAGTACTGCTTTTCATTTTAAGGACAATGTAATCTTTCCCAGTCACCTTACATAATTTCATGGTTAAGGAGAACATCAATAAAGAGCAGATTAGATGGTTAGTTCTGGTTTTTGACTTAAACAAAGAGAAAGTCATGAATCATATCCCCATCTAGTCTCTAGTCTTTACAAAAGCTTTTGCAGGTTATGAGTGCCAACATGTTTCATTTTCTTTGATCTCAATCCAAATAGAGACACTCCTGTATCTCAAGATGCAACACTGGAGCTAGAAACCACTGGCAACCTTGTTCTCATGGATGGAGACATCACAGCATGGACCTCGAACACCTCAGGTGCTGATGTGCAATTAGCAGTCATGTCAGAATCTGGCAACTTCATTCTCCAAAACACCAACAACCACACTGTGTGGCAGAGTTTTTCTCAACCTTCTGACACTCTCCTCCCAAACCAGCTTCTAAAAGTGTCTTCAGAACTAACTTCATCAAAGTCTTCCTCTCACGGTGGCTACTATGCTCTCAAAATGCTTCAACAGCCTACTTCCCTGAGCCTTGCTCTCACTTACAACCTCCCTGAGACTTTCCAAGCCTCAGATGAATCTTACTCCAACTATTCCTATTGGCAAGGCCCTGACATCTCCAATGTGACTGGGGAAGTTATAGCAGTTTTAGACCAAGCTGGGAGCTTTGGAATTGTGTATGGAGACTCATCTGATGGAGCAGTTTATGTGTATAAGAATGATGGTGATGATGCAGGCTTGTCTTCTGCAGTTCATCAATCTGCACCATTAACTGTTCTAAGGAGACTAACACTTGAAAATAATGGCAATCTGCGGTTGTATCGATGGGATGAGGTGAATGGTTCATGGCAGTGGGTGCCACAGTGGGCTGCAGTTTCAAATCCATGTGACATTGCTGGAATTTGTGGCAATGGGGTTTGTAATTTGGATAGAAGCAAGACAAAAGCCTCTTGCACTTGCTTGCCAGGAACTTCTAAAGTTGGCAGGGATGGCCAGTGCTATGAGAATTCTTCTCTTGTTGGAAAATGCAATGGCAAGCATGAAAACCTGACATCACAGTTTAGAATTTCAACTGTGCAGCAAACCAACTATTATTTTTCTGAATTTTCAGTAATAGCTAACTATAGTGATATTTCAAATGTGTCAAAATGTGGTGATGCTTGCTTGTTAGATTGTGATTGTGTGGCTTCTGTTTATGGGCTAAATGAGGAGAGACCTTATTGTTGGGTGTTGAGGAGCTTGAGTTTTGGTGGTTTTGAGGATACTAGCTCAACTTTGTTTGTGAAGGTCAGAGCTGGGTCATGGATTCCAGAAGGCCATGCAGGAGGGTCTAATAGTTCTTCAGATGGAATGGGCAGTGCAAAGGAAAAGGCTGTGATTATTCCTACTGTTTTGAGCATGGTAGTTCTCATTGTTTTGCTGTGTTTATTACTGTACTACAATGTTCACAGAAAAAGAACTTTGAAAAGGGAGATGGAGAGTTCCTTGATCTTATCCGGTGCTCCAATGAATTTCACCTACCGAGATTTGCAAATTAGGACATGCAACTTTTCACAGCTGCTAGGGACAGGTTAGTGTGTTCTATATTTGATGTAATGGCAAAGGAGAAGTTGCAAGCAGTGTTTTGATTTTGTGTGAACTGTTGCTTATTGTGCATGTTTTGCAGGTGGATTTGGGAGTGTGTATAAAGGAAGCCTGGGAGATGGTACCCTAGTGGCAGTGAAGAAACTTGACAGGGTTTTCCCTCATGGAGAGAAGGAATTCATCACTGAAGTAAACACAATTGGCTCAATGCATCATATGAATTTGGTTCGCCTGTGCGGCTATTGCTCAGAGGGATCACACAGGTATGCACTGTTCTTGACAATCTATTTTATGATATTTTTTCTGAACATCTTAAAATATGAGTTGCTTATCAAATAACATCTTTTGGGGCATGTGACTTGGAACTGGCATTTTTAGTTATCAAGATTCAAGTGGATATCTTGCTTGGATTTACTTTTAGCTGCCCATAAGACCTTCACTTATAAAGAATAATAATACATGCATTGATTCCATAAAGTTCTTTTACACTATCATCTAATTATAAACTGTTATATATGATAAATTTATTAACTTTATAATAGCTAACTTAAAAGTCATAACAAGGATAATTTCACAATTTTTAGTGGTTTAATTGACTTTAACAAATATTTGTTTGGCAGGCTTCTGGTTTATGAGTTCATGAAGAATGGATCCTTGGATAAATGGATCTTCCCTTCATATCAAGGGAGAAATAGATTGCTAGATTGGACAACTCGTTTCAACATAGCCATAGCTACTGCACAAGGGATTGCATACTTTCATGAGCAGTGTAGGGATCGGATAATACATTGTGACATCAAACCGGAAAATATATTGGTAGATGAAAACTTTTGTCCTAAAGTATCTGATTTTGGACTGGCCAAATTGATGGGAAGGGAGCACTCTCATGTGGTAACAATGGTCAGAGGCACTAGAGGTTATTTGGCACCAGAATGGGTTAGTAATCGCCCTATAACTGTAAAAGCTGATGTTTACAGCTATGGGATGCTTCTTTTAGAGATCATTGGTGGTAGGAGAAATCTTGACATGTCATTTGGTGCTGAGGACTTCTTTTACCCTGGTTGGGCTTACAAGGTATACTTAGATACTAGTTATTATTATTATTATTATTATTATTATTATGAGAAAATAGTCTATGCATTGTTAGTACAAAGAGTTTTTACATTTTCATTCAATCAAAATTGTCATATTGAGAGAAGTTAGCAAAAGAAAAGAACCTCTTTGGTAAACAGAAGTTACTTCTTCACTCCTTCTAGGCACATTTGATATATTGTCAACTTGAGATATCTAGCCACTTGATAAATATTTATCATATAATGTTTGGTTTTTGTAGGAGATGACAAATGGGTCAGTGTCACTAATTAAATTGGCAGATAGAAGATTAAATGGGGCAATTGATGAAGAAGAGTTAATAAGAGCTCTGAAAGTTGCATTTTGGTGCATCCAAGATGAGGTTTCCATGCGACCAACCATGGGGGAAGTGGTAAGGATGCTGGAAGATTCAATCGACATTAACATGCCTCCAATGCCGCAAACTGTACTAGAGTTAATTGAGGAAGGCTTAGACCATGTATACAAAGCCATGAAAAGAGAGTATAACCAGTTCAGTTCATTCACTAATACCAGCCATCTTACATCTCATGCCACATGTAGCAATTCCACAATGTCTCCAAGATAGTGTTTAAACTGTAACACAAAAATTTTGGTCTGACCTTGTAAGTGTTTGATGCCTCCACAGGCTAAGAAATTTGCCTTTTCGTGCGATCTGAAAATTATATCATTAAGGGGAAAATCGTGGAAGGTTTACAAGACTTCACAATTGTAACATTATTTTTACTCGTAAAACTACACATGCGATTGTAGTAAGAATTACAATTATTGGAATTGCCATATAACATAAAGACCAGTCCTTATGGAATTAAATGAGTGTGATATAGTCACATGATTCTCATTTGGTATACATGAAGCCTACTATCATGTGGTGTCTTCATTAGCTCAATAAAAAACTATTAAATGTAGCCAACTTTTTTTTTTTTGCTGAAACCAATATTGGCCAATAAATTATATTATTAAAATAATTTAGGTGTTTAAATTATTGTTTAAAGAGAACAAGTATTAAGATGGAAGAGTTGAAGTCAGAAAATTCTATAGACAAGTTGTGGACTTGGGCCAAATGAAAAGAAGAGGAAAAAACAACTCTTAGGGATTAAAAAAAACAAAAGAGTCTAAAAATAAGAGAAATAATTAAAAGGGAAAAAAAAAAGCAACTAATCATTAGGAGGAGGAACGACTCATCAAGAGGAGATCAACTCACCATCGGAAGATGAACAGCTCATCAGTCTCTTTTGATTTTTCCTTTTACATTATGCAGAACTAATTTTCTTTTTGTTAAAGTATTGGTGTAATATTCTGGATTATAGTTTCTAAACCTTTTCAATTGATATTTGGTTAATTTTAATTATCCTAGTATTCTATCTATGTCTCTAATGTTTATTCTATGAACAATTTTACAATTGGAAGATTCAAGATTGTTTACGATTATAGATAGAACATATTAAGTTTTGTCACAATTGGAAAATTGTGCATATCTAATTAGTTTGTGTTTGAGATAATAATTGTTCTTCATGATTCTATTGAATTTCATAATTGTCCTAAGGAATTGGATTCAATGAATATATTTACTTGCCTAAGGGATTCGGGGTAAACAACTCTTAATAAATTCAAGTGAGTAATTACAATTTTTGCATCAATTGAAAAGGGTATGAATCTATAAGAAAGAATATGAAATCAATTCTCTAATAATTTTAATATATTGAATTTTTATTAATTTTCTACGTTTGTTATTCTATCTATTTTCAATTGCTCAAAATTAATGTAAATTAATAATCTAGTATTCAACAAATTCAATCCCTGAAGACGATAATATTATTACTACAGTAACGATTGGTACATTTGCCAAACATGCAACATGATTCTCAATACACTTCATGAGGCACATAATTATTGGAACCTGTCAAAACACACAAACATCAGTACTACTTGCTTATGCAAGATAAATTATTAATCAGTGGGAACTGGGAAGTGAGCATGCTTATAAAGTATTCACTTGTCAAACATAATTCTTGATGGAGGAGCTATAGTTAGTGAGATTATCATAGTACTTCGACCATAGCATCACTCCTCCATAGTTAGTTGAATTCTTAACAACAGGAAGAACTTCTGAAGTTAGTATAGAGGGAGGGATGTAGCCACTACCGTTGTTAGAAGCATTAAGAGCAGCAGGTAGCCCTAAGAAAATCTTAGCTACAGGAACTTTTGAAGTCCACAATAGCCAAGAATTTTGAAGATAAACTACATTTCCTGTAGTGTACTGACAGGGTGGGTTATTGTAGAATTGAACCCAAACATAGTCACATAGGCCAGTATTGAGAGCAGTTCCAAGGTCAGCATCAGGAAAAACACATTGTGGTTGTGGTGCTGCAGTTAAGTATACTTTCTTGTTTTGGCTGCTGTAGCCTGAGAGGTTCCTTGCAAGCTCATCCCAGTACTGAACCTGTCCACCCTCAATGACAAAATCAATTCCATCCAAAACAGCGTCTCCGAGGGGCCGTGAAGAGGATTGTCCACCCAAGAAGTTGTCCCACAAGTACACTGCAACTTGCCTAGCATCCTCAGGTGAAGTAAGAGTATAATTTTGAAAAGTAGCTCCTCCAATGGAGAGCATTACCTTGATGTTCTTGGCTTGGCAAGACCTAAATATCAGAACTCAGAGTGGCACATCTATTGTTTGAAGTCACACAATGACCTGCAAGGTTCAAAGCTGGCGCTGTGCCATTCCCAAATGCGGCTAAGAAAGCTATGTTCACAAAAGCATAGTTCCCAGAAGCACAAGTTTCTTCTAAGGTTCCCTCCATTCCATTTTGACCCCAGTAGACAGCAATCCCACTAGCATCTGAACATGCAGCTAGGACCATCATATATAAAGAAAGTAATGGTAGTAAAATGATCAAATTGGGAGCCATAATTTGGTTGAAGAGAATTGAGTTATTTTGTCAAAAATAAGAACAAACATGTACAGTATGGTTTCTGAGCTCAATTAGTCTCTATATCACAATGAGATAAACTATAACATTTTATCCTAAACATTGATCATCTCTTGATTTAAGATTCGTATTTGATGTTAATTTGATACTTAAAACTTTATCACGTCCTGTAATTTTTAAAAATTGTCACATTCCTAGGTTATCTCCACAACAGAAGTTTTTTGGGAGCTCAATGTTGAATCAATTCATAAAATGATAGAATTGATAATCTGACCCGGGTTTTGAACGCATGCACTACAGCCAGAAGAGCTTGAAGGGTCCTGGAACAGTCTTGAATGGGTTTCCTTCAAAGCAAGCTACAAAACATACCCCCTTCAACCATGGACTCTCTCTCCGAGGCACCGGCCTTGATTCGCTCCTCATCTTTACTCTTCACTTCTTTCACAACTTAACTGGACTCACTTTAAACAGCTTTACTTGGGCCCTACCCACTGAACCTAACGGGCTTAAGAGGTGAGAATCAGTCCGAATATTCTACCAGCATAACATCCATCATGTGCTGCGCCTGCATCTTCTCCATCGGTATCCATGTTCGATTGGTTTGGTTGCCTCGTTACAAAATGAAATACGTTGTTATTGTTAAGAGTCACCAAAGTATTGTGCGGTTTTACATTCGTTGGATAGTTAAGATAGGTTTCAATGAATTAAAAATATATATATATATATATAAATCATATTTAATCTCACTATCATGGTGAGAATTTTTTAAACCAAGAATTGACTTTGAACCCTGAAACTTGCTATTGGATGCAACAACGAAATTATTTAATGACTAAGACACCCCACCTGCCAGCTTGGGAAAAGAACCTGATTTTGCCTTAGAAACAAAAGCAAGTGGTAAAATAGCATGACTCCTCCATCCTCACCGAAAAGATTAAATTTGAGTGATTAGATATATCTAATAATTATTAATATTATAAGAAAGTAGTTAAAGAGAGAAAATTGTAAGAAAAGATCTAAATTGCACTAAAATACCATAACTTTGTCTTCTTTGTAAGTTGTAAAATTCAGTTTAATGCCGGAAAGGAATATCTATATGTAGGGAAAATATGACACAATTGTTGTAACATGCTTGTCTTACATTCAGTTATAATAAATCACGCACATTACTGTTACCGTTAGAGCGTTTGTTATTCTCGTATATCTAAAGACTATTTTTAACTAAAAAAAAATAGTTGTATAAAAAATAATTAAAAAAATAATATTTTTATTTATAAAATAAACATAATTTATGCGATATCTTTAATGATAAGTTTGGATATTTATTTTTGAAGTCGAGTTAATTTTGACATGTATTATATAGTGTTTTTTTTATGGTATGTGTTTATCAAATTAATAATTAGTTTTTAATGAATCACAAACGTTAAACTTTTTTTAATTAACATTACATATAAAAATTTCTCGTAATATATCAATAAAAGAAGCATCTATTACTAAACACAGTTTGATCATTTTATCTATTTTTAAAAATATAAAACAAATTTTTATAACTAAAACTAAAAAGAATTATCAAAAGTATTAATCTAGTTAAAAGTTAAGGTGAAGGGTGAAGCGGTTTAGCAGATTGGAAGTGAAGATAGGTTGAGGATTAGGATTTAGGAAGAATCAGCATTGAGCGAGATGGGAGACGAGGCACGTGCAGGCACGTGTTGGGTGCTAACAAGTAACAAGTAACAAGTAACAAGTAACAAGTAACAACCACTCTTCAAAGTTAAAACCAAACACACATCGCCGGCGAACTTAACCAGTATCCGATACTAGGCCGTAACGGTAAGCCCTGAACGATTCATGCCAATCGAATAACGATGGAGAAGATGCAGCACGCGGAGGAGCTGGTGAGGGAGTTTCTGGTGTTCCGCGGCTTCACCAACACTCTCGAAGCCTACGAGGCCGAATTGCGCACCGACATCGGAAAAGGCTTCGAGGTCGACAAGATTCTCGACCTAATCTTCTCCGTCTACGTTCCCAACTTCCACGCCGACAAGCTCCTCGCCCTCCTCCGCTTCTTCAAAAACTACCTCTCTTCCTCCTCCGACACGCCGCTCCTCTCCACGCTCTCCAAGCTCGAGGCCTCTCTCCTACGCTTCTACGTCGTCCACGCTCTGCACTGCAACCGCACCGACAAGGTCGTCGAGTTCTTCGCGCTCCACGGCACCGAATTGTTGCAGAGGTCGCAGGATTGGACTCACTGGTTCGGTGCGTTTCGCTTCTCTTATCGTCGTTTTTTGTTTCTGTATCATGA
The DNA here is from genome assembly GCF_000230855.2 of Cajanus cajan. Lineage (NCBI taxonomy): Eukaryota > Viridiplantae > Streptophyta > Magnoliopsida > Fabales > Fabaceae > Cajanus > Cajanus cajan. The sequence goes on along the minus strand of NC_138523.1, from coordinate 52,770,536 downwards.
CATATTGACTCGCCCTTTTGTGTTGCAGCGATTCCTTATAAAAAGAACCCGCACTTGGATCCCGAGTTTCGGGTTTTTTTCTCCAAGGAGTGGTACCAGGCTTTGCATCTTTCTTCTAGAAACTTCTTTAGCGAGGTCTTCAATGCTACTCATATCCTTCACCCACACTCTTTAATTCTTCGCTCTTTTGTTTAATAATTCACAAAGTCTTAAGTTTAGCCTTAATATTGTATCACGTCTACCTGCGCTGCTGAAGGTTAGTTCAGAGATGAATGCTAATAACCTACTTAAACGAGATGTGTTGCATTTAAATCTCAAGTTGTCACAACTTCAGGCTCTGCTTGATGAGAAAGAGGCGCAGTTACGCCAATTTAGAAGGTAAGCGTGTGTTTATTTGTTCAGTGCTTTGGTGTCTGTGAGACATGCTTGGTTTTCTGATTAATTTGGATTGAAGTATGGAAGGGGGGGTTGGTTCATTGAGCAATTTGCGTGAAGAAAGTGCTCATTTGTCGAAAGATTCTCCTGAGGTTTTTCCAGCTGGTACATCTGGTGTAAGTCAAACGGAGATTAGCCAGGATTTAGTTGTGGATGGAGGGGGAAATATTCATTCCGAGTTGATTGGCTCCACCACCGACGATGATTCAACTTTTGCGTCGAGTGACCATCTGAGAAATGCAGCTGACATTGCCACTCTAAAAGGTCATCACGGTCCCCATATATATAGGCATACATATATACTTCAAGGCTGCTCACCCTCTTTGTGAAGTGATATTAATTAATTGCCTGGTCATTGTATTTTAAGCAAGTAGATCAGTTAATGGCTACTTTAAGTGGATAGACTTGTTCAAATTTGTGTGCGGACATCTTCAAAATGATGAATTATTGTTCTTAGAAGATAATTAGTTAACTAGTCATTGAACTGCTGGGAAAAGTTAGGAACAAATAGTGTTAGATGACTGTGAGCTCTGGGAAATAAATGAAAATCTCTGGTTATACTTTTGCATTGCACTAGTTGCAAGTCGCAACTTGCAAGCACAAATTGCACTAAAACAAAATATTGATTTTGTATGTGGAGAGATCTATTTTGGTTTCAAATGATAGTGTTTGTCACAGGACCCTGCAAGCATAAGAAGGTATCAGACATGTAAACCAGTTTTAGTTATTGAATCAGTTGAAGTCTTGCAGATCTCTTGGAAATGAAACTATAAAACTTTGTATTTGTTTAATAAACTTTCAAATAAGGAAGCAACCAGTCAATTTATTATTACCTATTATCTCTTAAAAGTCATGCTTTGTATTCACTTATTCAGCACCAGATTCTGATGCACTATCTAAACTTGAAATCACACCTAATTTTCTGGATGCTGAAATACATTGTTCTTTAGGCTGCGATAGCAATCACTAAATGTTTCAGTAATCCTTGATTGTATATTTGGATATAAACAATTGACAATGAAGTTTGTGGCAGAAAATGATGAGGAAGATTATGAGGAAGATTTTGCTGAGGTCAAAGTAGAACACCAGGTAACATTGCCGATGGAGTCTTATTTATGGTTTCCCACCGTTCTACATTTTCATTTTCCTTACTATAGTATATTATGTTTTATTGGAATCTGTGTGAATATCAAATCACTGTGGTTTCTAGGAGACATTTTTGGGGCACACCAGTCCAATCAGTTGTTGTCGCTTCTCTGCATCTGGAAACAATATTGCCAGTGCTTCTCTGGATGGAACTGTCAGGTACACTATTTGGGAGTTGATGTAAAGTGTTACTTTAGTGAAAAGTGGAATAGCTTTCATGTAATTATTAGTCTCAAATCTCAATTATTTGGCTGTAGCATGTACTCATTTGCCACAATTTAGATCCCTTCAGATGTATTTAGAACAATACCATCAACTACACATACAAAATTGAATAGAGAAGAAATAAAACTTGATGCTACAATACGTTTTTGTTTATGAAATGCCCTTTATATGTTTCCCTTCATTAATTTTTATTTTTTACCTTTCAATGAGTATTTGCAACTTTTCCTTAATTTTAATGATCTCTCTCAGGCAATTTTGCCTTTGTTTTCTCTGCATGTTTTAATGAAGGATATGGACATATGATACGTCAACTCCAGTGTCTAGAAATGCAACCATATATTGTGGCACTGAAATTTTGTCGCTTGACTGGGAATGTAAATCAGATCGACTGGTATGTGAATTGATTTCTCATGGTGATAGAATTTTTTCACTTGGAATGATTATGAGATTATAAAATCAAATTATTAAGTTGTTCCTCTTGATAAAAAGCTTCTTATAGGTACATCTGATGGGTGCATCAAGGCATGGAATGTGGATGCAAAGAGAGTCGTCTGTGACCTCAACACAACTGAAGCATTTCCAAGGTATTTCCTAATTATGTATTGGCTTAAATATGTTGAAGGTCCATGCAAATACAGAAGTTTTTGCTTTTACTCCCTATTTTTTTTAACCTTGCAATGCTCATCATTTTTGGTCCCTGCTGTGAACTTGCCCTTAACAGCAATATATTTTACGTCTATGCAAATACAGCAGTTTTGGTTTTATGTCCCTATAAAAATAGCAGTTTTTGTCTACTCCCTACAAAAATAGCAGTTCTGGTTTACTCCCTACTTTTAGTTCCTTGTAAAATACAGTGATTTTTGTTTTATTCCAGAATGTTATGGTGGGGACCAAAACAAATGAATGCGTTGCGAATATTGCAGGGACCAAAAAAATAAATTAAATAAAAGGACTAAAACAAAATCTGTTCTAAATCTATAGGGACATAAAACATTTTTAAGTCTTATACTCTTATGTATTTTTCTGGTTTCTGTTCATTCTTTTTTTTAACTCTTGGACTCATTTGTGCTTTTACAGTGTATTGGACATAAAGTGCAGTCCTGTGGAACCTATTTTTGTGTCTGCAGCTGCATCTGGAGGGTATTTGTTAAATTTTTAATTATTGAATTCTTCTACAGTATGTTTTGCTGTTTTGGTTTGGGAGATAAGATGAAACTATGGTTAAATACCATTGGTCAGGTTATCTCATCTTTTATTAATGTCTATTAATTCTGTTCCTCACTTTTTTTTAATATTACATTGCAAACACATTTTAGCAAGGAATGAGGGCCATACTATCTGTGTAGGGCTGGTTCCAATTATATGGACAACCTGGGTTTTGCTTCACTAACTGTATGGAACATGAAGACGTGGAAAGCCATGGTATGTGCTTCTTTGTATAAAATGTTTTATGTTTTTGTTGTTTTATGGCTATTTTTAATTTTGGATTTCATAAAGACAGTCCTTCCTCTTGGAGAAGATCCGCCAGCAATTACTTCTCTATGCTTTAATCACAATGGAAAGATTTTGGCAGCTTCTGCCATTGATGGAATGATTCACATGTTTGGTATCCTTAATTTTATTCATTTGATTACTTTCTTGCTTTGATGTTCTTAGTGATTCATCTAAGGAATAAAACATTTTGTTGCTGCTAACATATTTCCATTATATTAATTTGATTGTCATATTTTCCAATTTCCATTATTATTTAATTTGGTTCCAATTTCTCTTAATTATGTAGCTTCTTATTTACTTATCAATAATATCCATCACACCTAAATCTGCGAAATTTCAACAGTTGGTTTTATTTTGTAAGTTATATCTTCCCTTGCTGTAGTTGCCAATTTGACAAGATTTTTTGTGCTTTCTGGAGATTCCTTGTGATTATTGGATCAGTTATTCGGTGAAATAAAATCTGCAATTTTTATCTAGATAATAGAATGTAATGTATTTTGAATGTTCTAGTGACTAGCAGTGACCACATGGTTTGACAATCATATCATCCTTAACTTTTCGAAGACATGTCTGCTGGTCTACAAATAACTGGCTGGCCTGCACATGATTCTTCCATCAGTTCCATTCTTTTTGGACCAGACGAGACTAGCATTTTTAGCCTGGGCTCTGACGGGAAGGCAAGTATTATTAATTTAATGTTATTCCAGCTTGTGACGGGAAGGCAAGTATTATTAATTTAATGTTATTCCATTCTTTGTTGTCAGATTTTTGAGTGGAGTTTGCAAAATCAAGGTCAAATCCTGTGGTCGAGAGACTGTAGTAGGTATATTTCTAGTTTGACACCTTATGCTCAGACTTGCAATGTTTCCATTTTCTTGTTATGCAGCTCAAAATGGTTTTTACTTGCAAAAGGTAGGAAAATTAGGTGCATGAAATAGAGGGTTGTCATATATTGGACTCAAGAAATAAACACACTTGATTATGAATATAGAAAAAATATGGTTTTTAGGCCAGAATGCCAGATTTGAGTACAAGCATCAACAAGGATAAGATTTTCTCCTAACAAGGACTTTTCTCCTTCAAAATACTAGAAATAACAATCTAACATCTTCATTGCTTTCAACTTTATTTTTGTTACTATCACTTTTTTCTTTTAATTGTCCCTTTTGGCTTTTTATTTTTTTAAAAAAACCAATTAGGGGTAATTTTTTTTAATAAATTCCTGAAATGGGTAACTTATAAAAGAATTCTGAAATTGTAAGTCAAACGTGTTTCACAAACACTGACTTTAATTTTTTTAAAAAAATTGCGTAAAAAATATTATTTAAACAATTTTTTTTATTTTTTAAAAAAACACAAAAAATTTGACTACCCGCAACATTACTAAGAAATTTTTAAAAAGAATATTATAATTCGTGATCTTGAATCACCACTTTTGTTTAAAATGAAGGAAAAAAAAAAGAAGTAAAAGTTGTTGAAAGTTTTGTTATACAATAATGATTTACTCACTTTGGGAAAATTTTTAAAATTTGTCTATTTTGGGAATTTTCGAAAAAAATTACCCCTGACAGGTTAAAAAACCGCCCATTTCAAACCCAGCATTCACTGTATATAATTGTATTTTGGTAGGTAATTTGTAGTCACAAATAACTTGGATATTCAAATGATATAAATGTTAGTATTTTATTTAGACTATTACTAGTAGTATAAAACTTGTGTATAACAATCCAAACTATGGGGGATTTGGGACTGGTTACGTCACATCAATTACAATTGATTGCAATATATGTGGAATATTAGGCATGATATATTTCTTTTGGCGTGCTGTGAAATATGTTTTTTGAGTAATTTATATAAATTTTTCTATAAACACTTAAGCGAAGAAAATAAGAATCTAAAATAAATAGAAGTTTTTCAGAAGTTAAAATTAATTTATTCTAACATCGATAATTACTTCTATAAATGATTGTGAAAAAATTTATCTCTTTATTGCTACTTCTTCTATCCTTGGTTTAAGATGTTTAAATAATTAATTCTCAGCATGACCATTTTTTACTTTTCGTAGGTTCTGTTACCCCCTCAACGGTTCAAAATATTCCAGACATGAGATGGCATTAGATGCAAATGGGAGGAGACTCTTGGTAACATCCAGTTCAGTGCGAGCACCCATATACCAGGTGATGTTTCGTGGTGAATTGTGATTAGACCATAGCTTTGAATGGATTATAATTTACTTATTCATCATATATTTGTTTGACTTATAATAGCCAGTATATTTTGGCTTGAATTTTTTCGGTCATGGTGATAGTTATCTGGAATTGTCAATGTCTGTTTATCTTGTGTCAGGTTCATGGCCATTTGAGTGGATGGAAAACTCTGCCACACAGTGCTCCTATTACTGCTGTGGATTGGCATCCAACCCTACCTATTTTCTTGACTGGATCTGCTGATAATTCTGTCCGAGTAACATCTTTATCATAGTATCGCGTTGTATCTTGTAGTTTTTCATTATTCTTTCTCGAGACTTTATTGGACTTTTATGTTGTAATAATGGCGTTCTCTGTTCTCTCTGTTTTCTCTGTTTTCATTAATCTTATGCTGTCGGTATATTTCAGTCTGCAAAAAGGATGTGCATATTTATTATGCAATGGGCTTGGGTATGCTGTATTTCTACTTGAGTAAAAAAACATCAAATATGGTCTCAAAAATTGACATCATTAGTCGATTTGGTCTCATTACATAAAAGTAAATTTAGTTTTTATATTTATAAAATAAAAAATATTGGCAAATTTACCTGGAAAACACGATTAACCCTTTTTTTTGCACCAAGTTTAGCAACTTTTCATTAGTACTATTTTATTGTTACTGCATTTAGTTTAGACACAGAAATGTAAATGAAAAAAAAATGACAATTTCACATAAAAGTGAGTTTCAAGTACACGGTTATTGGTGGGGGGAGAGGAAAGCAGATTTTGAAGCTTATTAACGGAAGCCTATGATTCAGTCCTAAATTGAATTTTCGTTCATGACTCGATAGAGGAGATTTTTCTCTGATTTTATTTTATGTATAAATTAATTTTAACAATTATTAAATACATGAATTAATTGGCACGAGGTTTCAGTTTATTTAGTAGTCTCAGCCCCAATCATTATATTAATCACTTGGGGGGAGAGTTTTATTATCTACGGTAGATGTTTTATCTCGACTAAAATATTTCCTTTTTGAAATATGTGATCTAAATAAAAATAAATAAGTTTATCTTGTAAGAAGAGATAAATTTATTTTAGCCTGTTCTTTTCTTTTATAGACACTTACCGTCCAAACAAGATCCTATGACAATTTTTTTATTTATTTATCAATATTTCAATAATTATATTCTATGTCCTGGACTCTTTAGCCTTTCCAATATAATGCTTAATTACATAAAATTTTATCTTAAACACACCCTCCTTAGGTTATAGATTAATAATGGTAAGTTCACTGATTTAAGATATGTGCTTTTGTAATTTACGTTTATATATATATATATATATATATATATATATATATATATATATATAAATTGTTTTTCAAAATACAATTATGATTTGTTTTGATAAAAACTTTTTCATTCGGTCTCCAATTTTGTTAAACTATGTTTTCTTAGTGCGTGTTTTGAAATCAGTCTCCAGGTCTTGGATAAGTTTTATATTTAGTGTTTGTTAAACTTTAAAAAAATAACTATTAAAAAAATGTTTCTTAATTTTTTTTTTAAGAAACGGGTAGAATTTGATTCTTTAAAAAATAATAAAAATCTTATTCTTTTTTTAAATATGCAACTAAGATAAGCACACTAAAAAACACTGTTTATTTTATTTAAAAAAAACTTTTTTTTAGAAAAAATGTTTAAATAAACATGACCTTAATCATTTTCTAATATAATACATTACTTTTCACTTTATTTTTTTAACTTTTGAATTGTGAAATTGTCTATTCAAGTTTAATAAATAAGTACTCAATAAAAGTTATTCAATTATTGTCTTGCAATATACTTAATCTCAAATTGAATAAATAAAAGTTTGAAAATTTTCTTTTGATAATATTAATATATAATTAATGATTGATAAATTTAAAAATAATTAATTTTTAATATATTTTAATACTTCTAATAGAGTTGCAATTTTAGTACTTCTTTTAGTACCACATCAATCTAGGAAAAAAGTCAATGCACTAATATCAAATAAATATTCATCGAAATTTAAAGGGTGTATTGGATTTTCCAAAAATTTTATGAAGAAGCCATGTGAATTTTAATGAATTTTAAAAGACTTTGTAGGAATATCATAATTTTTAGGATTTTTTTTAAATTAAAACTTGAATTTTGATCAAGACTTTGTAATTCGAAACTTAATGGATTTTGATGGATTTATATTATAAGATTTTAAAGGAGTTCATAGGAAATGTAAATTTGTAATACTGCAAGATTTAATAAGAAGAAGAAGAGATAAATGAAACAGATGAACAAAAATAAAAGAAAAAAGTGAGAATGATGAGAAAGAAGAAGAGGAAAAAAAAGAATATGAGAGAGAAACAAGAAATGTAAGAGAAAAGATTGAAGAAAAAAAAAACTAGAAGGAAAAAAAAGTCATACAAAACCTCAAAATTTTTTATAAGATTATTTGATGAGTGAATTACATATAAATTATACTAAAAAGTCTCACTAAATCCAGTATTCAAAATAATTCATTAAAATCTCTATATTTTTATACAAACAAACTTTTTTAAGTAAAAAAGAAAGTCTTAATTAAATATCACTAAATTTTGATGAATTCCTAAAAAAAATTTGATCGTCTTAATTAAATATCACTAATTTTTGACAAATCCTTAAAAAATCATAATTATCTTGATTGAATATTAGTAACTTTTTTATATAAAAAAAAAGTTTTAATTGAATATTACAAGATCTTTTTATAATAATTTTTTGAAATCCTAATTCAATACACCTCTTAAAATTATTTTCAAATAAAAATGTCCAAAGTAATTTCATTTTTTATTTTTTTTAAATGAGTCGTGAATAAAAATTGCCTCTTTTTTTTCTCATTCTTCTCTAGAACCTTTATTTTTGCTTGTGACTTTGTTTCTTTTATACACTTTTACCTTTCTATTTTTTTGAAGATTCAGAAATATCAAAGAAAAAAGTATAAAGACATCAATACCATATATTTGGTTGAACAATAGTTTTAACCAAATAATGAGGATAAAGTTTTCTGTGGTACTTAAAATTTAGAATTAAAAATAATGTCTAGTTAATTTAAGGTTTTCGAGTTCAAAATATAACTATTGGTTACTTTAAGTGAGTGAGATTTTATTTATTTATTTTTTATGTGTGAATAAAAATATCTCAATCAATAATTAGAGATTATTTTCTTTTAAGACATAGAGATAGATTACCAAAATGAATTTTATCACTATTAACAAAGTCCGTTTCATATGCATGCTAATGAGAGTTTGAATCAATGTATCATTTGTAAAATCCTAAGACTACTTTACTCAATCATATTAGCCGTTGCAAGTGGAAAAATAAAATAAAGTTAATAAAGAAGACTATTCTATTTTTTTTACAGATAAATATTCTCTTTTTTATTGCATATATAACTATTCTAAAAGCATCTTCAAATATATTCTATTTAATATATATATAACATTAACGGTTCACAAATCATATAGAACTTCATAAAAACCTGAACATACAAGTCGCGTTTTTTATTTATGCATCTCGAATAACGCATCAACCAAGCTTGTCACCTCTTGCAGAAGATCCTTACACGAAGTAACTTATCGAGACACATATCAAGGACCTGCATCATAATATGGGAGGATAAATTTTAAATAATCCAAACATTTGTATAATTAACATGCATGTAATCTAATAGTATATTCTATTAGAATCATTTTTTTAAGTCGGAAGAGAATAATCAACATTAGATTAAAATAGACATATAAATTAAAATATTTCATTTAAAATTATAATCATTTTCATTATCATCATTATTAGTTATATTATTATTATTGCTACAATTATTATTATTATTACATGCGAGAAAAAAATGATAATAACAATAATAATATAATGATAACATATGTAATTTTAAGTGAATATTCAAATTTAATGATTGAAATCCTTATAATATATACACCTTGTATGTATGGGTGGGAGAGAGAGAAACCTTATTTAACTAAAATATTTAAGAAAAATGATTGATTACGTACCACAATTGTAATTTGTTAGATTGAGTTCATCTTTTGGGTCATAATGTCATACATTCGATGTAGAAATCTAAAATAAGCATGTCTACATCTCCTGTTGAACAAAATGGCACCCAAAACACTCCAGAATCCCACAAAAAATCCAATTCCAAGCCCCATGTAGAAACAAGAATATACTTCAGATTTATCATCATTATCTTCTCCTTTAGGTTTTGTATTGTGGGATTTTTCATCTTGTGGGCATATCTTTGTAAGCGGAGCTCCACAAAGGCCATGATTGCCAATGTAGCTAAGATTGGTTAAACCAAGTTGGTCCCTGTTGGTATTTTGCCCTTGAAATTGTTGAATGAAAGGTTCAAGACCCCAAGATAATGCAAGGCAGACATGGACTGAGGAATTTCTCCCGAGAAATAATTACTTGAAAGATCAATGGACTCCAATGTTTCCAAGTTGCCGATCTCTTGTGGTATGGTTCCCATTAATCGATTGTGGGACAAATTCAAGGATTGTAATCCAATGAGCATATACATCTCTAAAGGCACATTTCCAAACAAGTTGTTACTTGAAAGATCAATCACATTCATTAAACTCACATATTCTCTCTCACTTCCTTTTATAAGCATTGTAATAGTACATGCAATGGGTATCGAGAACTCTGCTAAGTGAATGATAAAGCCGACTTTACGAGTTGAAGCATAACTAGAAAGCAAGGCTGTGATATTATGCAAGCAATTGGGTATTGGTCCTGACAATCCATTACTTGCAAAATCCATAACCATTAAAGAATGAAGTTGGCATATCTGTGTTGGAATATTGCCACTGAATTGATTGGATCTCAATTTAAGACCCCTCACATTTTGCCCCAACCAAATTGGTATAACTCCAGAAAAATTATTGTGACCAATATCAAGTATCCAAAGATTTTGACAGTTTTTAAGTGAAAAAGGCACCTCTCCGAACAACATATTGCTTTCCAGATACAAAAATCGAAGGTTAGACAAAGAGCCCATTGAGTGAGGAATCTTGCCTGTTAGGTTGTTGTACCCTAAATCAATATGAACCAACGATTTCCAATTATTCCAACAATCAGTGAGCTCCCCAGATAAATGATTATAACCCATGTCCAAGTGCACTAATTTGCTTTTATCTGTCTTATTGTCACACAACAAAGGAGAAATGGGTCCAGACAATGAGTTATTATATAAACATAAAACAACCACTTCTGGTGATACACGAGGCATGCCACCTCTTAAATTATTGGAAACTAACCAAACAAATGTCGAACTTAGCAGCACATTTGATATGTCTCCGTTGATGGTGTTGTTCACGAGATTGAAATATTGAAGTTGAGTAGCAAAGTTCCAAAACTTCTCAAGAGGTTCAAATGAAGCAGTTGAGTCCACAATTGATAGATATTTTAGAGAATTTTGTGTCGATAACCATGCGGGAAGTTTTTCTCTCACATGACCCAAAATAATAACTCTGAGTTGAAAAGGAGGGACCCATTCCGGATCAAAATCAAAGACTAGGGAAGGCGAATTCATGGAAAAGTACTTCAAATTTGAAAATGAAAGCAAATTTCTTTCCGACACATTTCCAGTTAAGATATTTTCTGAAACTGCAAGTTTCTTCAAATTGAAGAGTTGCCCAAGATTGTCCGGAAGATTTCCATTCAACTCATTTGACTCAAGCGTCAACAAGATCAAGGATGATAGATTTCCTAAACTTGCAGGGATTGAACCAGAAAAAAAATTATGAGAAAGATCAAGATTTTGTAGTTGTTCAAGTTGTCCTAACCAATTTGGAATGACTCCCTTGTGATAATTAAAAGATAAAACCAAGGACTTAATGCTTCTAAGATTTGGCAATGTTTTGGGTAGTTGACCATGTATCTCATTTTGCCCAAGGTTAATATAAGAGATGTCACAACTAAGATTGAATAACCAACTAGGCAACTCAGATACAAAATTGTTGTTTGCGAGATTTAGAACTTGAAGTGATGTAAAATTAGCATAGTGAAGAGATGGATAGATGTTTTCAAGTTGACAACTCTCCAAGTGCAACTCTAAAAGTGAAGGGAGCATGTTGACTGATTGAAGCCAATCAATTTCCTTGTGAAGATGAACACCACCAAGGTTAAGATATTGTAATGAGGAAAGACGTGAGAACCAATGAAGATTATCAACAAGAAGATTATAATTATATGATAAATCAAGATAATGAAGGTTGGTGGAGTTTACACATAGATGGGAGTTATCTCTTGACAAGTCATCACATTTCTGACTACTTATTGAATTGTACTTGATAGCTTTAAAGTCATTGTTGCTCAAATCCAAGTAGCTCAAGAATTGAAGTTCTAGCAAAGTCAAGCTGAGTTCACCTGTTAAGCAATGTGATTTGTCGTCCATCTCTTCCAAAGCAGCAACTTTAGATTGATTTGTATGGCAAAAAAGATTAAGCTCTGTAACTCTACCTGTTATATTGTCACACTTAACTCCTTTCCATTGACAACAGTCTAGCTCAGGGAACCATGAGGACAGCAAGCCTGACGGATCTATAACTCCTTGTCTGAAGTGTAGGAGTGTGTTCATGTCCTTCTTATTGCAGTGAACTTTTAAACTGCATAGAACAGAGCTGAACATGATTAGACATAGCAGAGAAAGCAAAATTAATTTAATATTGGAGGCAGATGAATCCATGATCACTCAAAAAAATGTGTTGATGATGGGAAGGTACAATCCATTACAAGTATTTATAATGTTGAAGTAATAGTCTTCCATAAATGTTGACGCTGTGGAAATTAATTCATCGGTCTTCGCGGCTCAACCACATGATTGTGAAATTAAACAGTATATTAACATTACTTCATCCTTATAAAAAATATATATATATATATATATAACTTAAGTCAGTGCTCACGATCGTATATGCACGTCATGTCTATTTATATTTAAATTTTAATTTAATGTAAGTTAACTTTTATTAATTTATTTTTATTCACTACTAAATGTTTTATCAAAGTTTTATAATTAAGTATATTATAATAGTTCACTATGAATATACGAAGTGATAGATTCATTTGATCTTTCTTTAACATAGTAAATTTTTTATAAACTATTTTAAACAAAAATAACAATAATTATAATTATAATAATTAATATTTTTAAAAACATGTATGGTTTGAACAAGAATATTCTTTGGATATAATTTAGCATTTAGTGGAATATGCTCTTTTTTTTTTCTTGTACTTATTGTAATATCTTATTTTTTAAAATCAAGTATTTTAATATTTTCAATTCATCCTAATCTAAAGTTTTCGATTTCAATATTTCAAATAAAAATTCAAAGGGTCATATTCTAAAAATTGAAATAGAGTGTACCAATGTAATATGTATACAAAGTAATACATACGAAAATAATATTTTGGTAACACTTTTTTTTTTTCAATTGATGGGTGCTTAATTGTTTTTTTTTTTTAATGTACATGTATCTTTCTTCCAAAAATAATAATATAAATCTTATACATAATTTACACGCGCGATGGCATTAGAACAAATTTAATATAAATGAACGTGGTAATAATTATGATCCACAGTTATCTTTAATGGGAAACGACATCGTTCGAGCCCATAAGACCACTATTTAATGTAATACAAACTTAACACTCGAATTTAAGAGCATTTAAACATCTACTCTTAAATTTTATTGTTTTATTCATTAATTTAATTTTATTGCCAATATTTTTACGAGAAATTAAGGTGACTTTAAAGTTCATGTTCTATGATTGTGCAGGTATCTTTAAGTTTTAAAGGATGTTAAACTAATGAACTTTATAAAAATGATTCTAATAAATATTTTATGAGATCTCTTAAAATTATTTTTTTTTATTTTTCATCTGAATTTTGTTATGTAATTTAATTTGTGTATGAAAACTTCTTGAATTCAATTATACAAGATCATAAAATTCAATTTTATGTTGTATTGGAAATAAACACATTCAGTTATCTTCTATTTTTCTTATTAATATATAAGTGTATATCTAATCGATATGTTGTTCTTTAATATATATAGTAAATTAAATACCAAATGCAAAAATTTTAAATAACACGAGGCATTTTTTCTATAATATAAATTAGGTTGACAATAAGCTTTTTTATACGAACAAAAAAAAGTATTCAACTCCTCACAATTCACCCATAAATTAATTAAATTATATCACCCTTACACTTAATGTAATATGTATACAAAACACTCAATACGAAAAAAATATTTCATTAAAAGTGTTATTTTATCACTAATATTTTTACTAAAATATATTTTTTATAGAGCAAACAACTATTAATTAAATTGAAGTCCTTTATTAATATCAATAGTTTATTTTCTAGTGTTTTGTCTAAAAATTAGCAATGTTATATTGAGTATATATGTTCCTGAGTAGTGAACAAAGTTGCTAACGTTCTTGATCCATGGGGATCTAGCATGATGAATTCAGATCAAACTTGAAAGCATCCTCGTGCTAGAGTATGAGCCGTCTTAGGAAGTGATTTAATAGTCTTGTATATTAATTGTTGTTTACATTTTCCCTCTGTACTAAAAAAATCCTAACATATATATTAACAATTTTATGATTAATCAAATTTTAGGCAATGATCTTTGAGCAAATAAAAAATATATATTACCTTTTACTTAAAAGAAGTCACATAATAGATGAAAGGAAGCATAAATTGAGAAAAAATTAAAGACTCAAATTATGAGAAAAAAATCCAAGTCTAAAATAATACAAGTGGGTGACAATTCTATCACTTCACAAAACAAAATCCACATCCTAAGAGTTAATTCGAAAATGATTCTCTTTGGTTTTAATTATTAGGCACAATTTAAAAAGAAATGATGAATTTTTCTTTTTTATAAAGCACTTTACAAATTATATAAAGTATTAATTTTATTTTTTAATTTTATTAATATATGTTTAAAATATTATATTTTGTATCCTAATTTTATATATCAAATTCGATGACAAATGTTTTCAATATTTGTGTTTTACTCTTAATAATATATATATATATATATATATATATATATATATATAAACAATAATTATTAATTAATTAAATAATTTAAAATTGTTCCACTGAAATCTCGGTGTTTAACCCGGTCAAGTACGTACCGATATTAATTAACTTTACCAGGTCAAATAAAGAGTTGCACATTGTAATAATTATTGTGTGTAGAATTTTCCTATTTTTGAATGAATAATTGCTTCACGTCTGATGGTTCTAAATGAAGTTTGAAAAATGAAGAGTCAGAGTCAGGTCAATTGGATCATCTTCCTCCATATACCTTTGCAACTTGCAAGGTAGGCCATGCCAACTAATTGGACACATTTATGTGTAACCTAATTTTTCAATTAATGTTTATTCAAGTGTACAAACAAGTATATATATGGAATATGGTGAAATACATAAAACAATATCATATTCTTTGTGTTATTTATTTATTTATTTATTTATTTTTGGAGAGAAAGAATGTCAGGTACGATCTCAACAGAATAAAAAGTCTGTTTTTTTCTAAACTCAGAAAAATTGAGACAAGTCACACTTTGAGTTTGAGGAATCTACCTATATGTCTTTTGAATTTCCATATAATTTTGACTTTATATAAATTTTTGCCAATTTAATAATTACGGAAAATCATATTGAAAATTCAACGGCTAACACTTCATTTCCATTCCGAACTTTAATTTGATTTTTTTTAGACAATTGTGATTTAAGCTTATGATAATTTTCAGAGAAGAAAAATAAGTAAAATAAAAAAAAATCAATACCATAAAATAAAAAGAAAAGGAGTTAAAATTAGGTGTTCACATTTACTATTTAAAGATGGAAATTGAGGCTAAATTCACAATTTTTTTTATCTCTGAAATTTTGTTACTAATTCATTATTTATTTTAGTAGTGGTCAGTTGAATATTGATAATCAAGAAAGGGACATATAATTATTTTTCACAATATATATTAACATTAGCTTATAGAAAATGGTCACTACAATGATACCTTGATAATACAATTTGCATCCCATGAAGTGAGTGTCACACACCCCTACTCTACTATTAGGGATTGACATGTTCGTATTACGCATGTGTTCAAGTTTGGATACAACTATCTAAAGAGTAACTTCATAAAAAACAAGTCACAATTTTTATTTAAATATATCTTTAATAACAGACGAATCCTGTGACCTCTTGCAAAATCTTCTGTATGAAATAACTTGTCAAATCATGCGCATCAAGAACCTGTAGTGTACACATAAAAGTCTTTAGGCAAGCAAAATATTTAACAAATTATTTTGTTTTCAAGTTTGTTTGGATACAACCATCTAAAGAGTAATTTCTTATGTTGAAATCTGATTCAATTTAAATCTCTAAAAAAGAAAAATTGATCTATACGTACCACAGTTGCGATTCCTCATGTTTCAGTGGATTGAGTGCATCTTTCGGATCACAAAGTCATACGTTAGGTGCAGAAATCTAAAATAAGCATGCCTGCATCTCCTGTTGAACAAAATGGTGCCAAAAACTCCCCAAAATCCCGCGGCAAATCCAATTCCCAGGCCAGTGAAGAACCATAAATGTACTTGATCATCTTCTTCTTCTCCCATGGGTTTTGGTTTTGTATTGTGGGATTTTCCATCAGGTGGGCATATCTTTGTAAGTGGAGCTCCACAGAGTGCAGGATTTCCGATATAGCTAAGGTTTGTAGAACCAAGTTGGGTCCCTGATGGGATTTTCCCCACAAAATTGTTGAATGACAGATTCAATACCTCTAGATAATGCAAGGCTGACATGGACGCAGGAATTTCTCCTGAGAAATGATTTCTGGAGAGATCGATAGACTCCAATTGTAGCAATTTGCCAATCTCTTGTGGTATGGTTCCCATTAATTGATTATGGGATAAATTCAAGGACTGTAATCCAGACAACATATACATCTCTAAAGACACTCTTCCAGACAAGTTGTTGCTTGAGAGATCAATCGTCCTCATTACAGTAAGATATTGTAACTCATTTCCTTTAACAACCATCAAAATACCACCCCCCAAAAGTACTGGCGAACCTCGAAAGTATGAGATTAAGCCGAGTGTTGAAGAATTACCAGAAAGCATAGCTGTGATGTTATGTAAGCAATTGGGTATCGATCCTGATAATTTATTACTTGCAAAATCCATCACTATCAGAGAGTGAAGTTGGCATATCTGTAAGGGAATGCTGCCACTGAATTGATTGGATCTCAGTTGAAGACCTTTAACACCTTGTCCCAACCAGCTTGGTATTACTCCAGAAAGATTATTGTGACTTAGATCAAGTACCTCAAGATTCTTGCAATTTTTTAGTGAAAAAGGTACCTCTCCAAACAACTTATTGCTTTCTAGATACAGAAAACGAAGGTCAGACAAAGAGCCCATTGAATGAGGAATCTTTCCTGTTATGTTGTTGTGTCTTAAGCTTATATAAATCAACGATTTCCAATTATTCCAACAATTTGTGAGTTCTCCAGATAAATGATTATAACTCAAGGCCAAGAACACTAAATTGCTTTTATATGTCATTCTATCACACAAGAGAGGAGAAATAGATCCAGACAAAGAGTTGTTATATAAAATTAAAACAACCACTTCTGGTGATATACGAGGCACGCCACCTCTTAAATTGTTGGAAACTAACCAAACAAATTTTGAGCTTAACAACACATTTGATATGTCCCCATTGATTGTATTGTTCTCCAAATCAATGAATTCAAGTTGAGTTGCAAAGTTCCAAAACTTGTCAAGAGGTTCAAATGAAGCTGTTGAATGTACAATCTTTACATCTTTTAAAGAACTCTGTGTAAATAGCCATGCAGGAAGTTTGTCTCTCACGTAACCCAATTCAATTTCTAGAAGTTGAAAAGGAGGGACCCATTTAGGATCAAAATCAAGGTTTAGGGCTGGCGAACTCATGGAAAAGTACTTTAAATTTGTTAAAGAAAGTAAATTCCTTTCTGATACAATTCCATTTAAGTGATTTTCTGAAACTTCAAAGGTCTCCAAGTTGAAGAGTTGTCCGAGATTGTTTGGAAGAGTCTCATTCAACTCATTAAACTTAAGTATCAATGTAATCAAGGATGATAGATTTCCCAAACTTGTGGGGATTGGGCCAGAAAAGAAATTATGAGAAAGATCAAGTTCTTGTAGTTGTTCAAGTTCTCCTAACCAACTTGGAATGGGTCCTTTGAGAGAATTATCAGATAAAACCAAGGATTTAAGGCTTCTAAGATTTGGCAATGCTTTAGGTAATTGGCTATGTATCTGATTTCGACTAAGGTCAATATGAGAGATTTGACAACTAAGATTGAATAACCAACCAGGCAACTCAGACAAAAATTGATTGTCAGCAAGATTTAAAACTTGGAGTGAAGTAAAATTAGCACCTTGAAAAAGTGGATATAAATTTTCAAGTTGACAACTCTTCAAATGCAACTCTAAAAGTGAAGGGAGCATGGTGACAGATTGAAGCCAATCAATATCGTTTTGAAGATAAACACCACCAAGGTTGAGATATTCCAATGAGGAAAGACGGGAAATCCAATGGAGATTATGGACAAAAAGATCATGATTGTATGACAAATCAAGATAAAGGAGGTTGGTGTAGTTTCCACACTGATAAGGAAAATTACCTCTTGACAAGTCATCGCACTTGTGACTACTCATTGAATTATATTGCATAGACTTGAAGTCATTGTTGCTTAAATTCAAGTAGTTCAAAAATTCAAGTTCTAGCAAAGTGAGGCTAAGTTCACCTGTTAGACAGTGTGATTTGTCGTCTCTCGCTTCAATATCAACAAATTTAGGTTGATTTGTATGACAAGGAAGATGAAGTTGTGTAACTCTACCTGTGATATTATCACACTTGACCCCTGTCCATTGACAACAATCTAAATTTGGAAACCATAAAGAGAGCAAGCCTGAAGGATCTTTGACTCCTCGTTTGAAGCGTAAGAGTGTGTTCATGTCCTTCTTGTTGCAATCAATCTTAAAACTGCACATGACGGAATTAAACATAATTGTAGAAAGAAAGCAAAGTAAAAATAACTTAATACTCGAGGGAGAGGCATCCATGATCACGCAAGAAGACGCTTTGATGATGATACTGAAGGCATACAAATACAATGCACTACAAGTGTTTATATGGAGGAAATAAGTCTTCCACAATGAGGGTGGACATTGTGATAAATCCAATTGTCTTTGTGGTGTGACTGTGTAAGGTCTTCGATCGTGACGTTTCCACTAATTTGCATAAGGTTATTTACCAACACATATATGCTCTTTCTTGCATTTCATTTTCATCTCCATTTTTTTTTCCTACAATCCAATCCATCTGAATTTTGGATGGAATGTTAGTGATCATCTTAATTATGTTTTCCACACTGTATTGCAGCATTAATTTCCACGTTGATGCTTTTGCGGGATGTATATTGATTCACATTTTAGCTTATTGAGACATATAAACATGTTATGTATGATATATATATTGCGAAGAATTAAAACTTTTGTTTCTTTTTTCAACAATACATGAAACGCAACCTAACTCAAGTTTTAAAGGATTTTATTTCTACAAATTAACTCAAAATCGCTAACTTTGATAGTAAAGCTTTTACTCTTTTAATCACTGCATCGGCCTATTGATGGATTAGAGTAGTAAGGAAATAATAATGGCATTTGTCCCTTTGCATATATTTTTTTTAAAAAAGTTTCGGGAGAAGATGACTGTAAGAAAAAAAATTAAGATTTTTTTATACAACAGAAAAAGAGAAATAGAAAATGAGTAAAGAGAAATAGAAAAGAAAAAGTAAAAAATAAAATAAAATAAAAAGTAATTGAAATTTGAGAGATATAAAAAAAATTAGGAAAGAGATAATTAAATAAAAATTTAAAATTAATTTTTAATAAATAATTGACCAAACATTCAGTGGAATCAATTGAAATATTTTTTTCTAATCAATTAAATAAAAAAAATAATGATATCATTTCTAAAACAAAATTAATTGATTTTTAATAGATTATTATGAGCCTTATTTTAAGTGTGTGCTATTCATTTTTCTCATTTATTTGTGAAGAAATAAAAATATGCGAATAAAAAAAAAGATTTCTTCTCTCACAATTTTACTTCATTTTTTTATTTCTTATATGTTGGAGATCTTAAATTGATCAATGTTGAAAAATTTTATTGATAAATTAAAATTTAAATTAAATATTTTTGTAATTGATTAATTTTATGTTTTAATATTAGTTAATATTTTAAAATTAAACGTTTTAGTGTCTGAATATAGTTACATTTGTTGACTAGTTCCTCATTTTATCTACACGGAAAAAGATCTTTCAAGATATGTCAATGTCACTTGTTGGCTTCTTGCACGTTTAGGAAAACTGTGTATAATGGATTTCATAGTTAGTTAATTTCTAATATTTTGACTAGGTTTTTCTTTATGAGCTCGTTCAACTGTTGATAAATATAAGTGTGAAATTTCAATTTTTAATTAAGAAATACTTCGACTAACAACTTTTAGTTTTATTTTATCTTTTGCACCAAATCTTGTAGCAGAAATTGCTGCAAATAACAGCCATCTCTTTCTTTATATATCGGTGCTACTTCAGAAGGCATAAATTATAATACGCTGAAAATTCATCTCCCCGTATTTGATACTGTGATATTCTTGTGTTACGTACTCTTGCTTCATGAAGAAGATATATATTGAGCATGCCGTGTATAGAAGATTTGAAGCAAAAGTTAATTTATTTTAAACAAACTTATAAGTTATTAACTCTACTTTAATTTTTTTTAGTTGTTAAATTATTAATTAGCAATGTTTTATATAATCAAGAAAAAATATAATATTCTACTCTTATCGATGACTAATATATTCAATCTATCTTATTATAAAATTATTGATTATCTTATTATAAAATTATTGATTTTAGATAACTAGATTTAAATAATTTTAATTTTGAAAAACTTCTCTCGATAACAATTTTTAAATAATATTTTATATTTTATAAGAAACATACATATATATATATATTGAAAGAATATATTTTTATATTTTTTAATGCATAAATCAAATATATAAATTTTTAACATATTTAAAAATTATTTATTTCATTAATTTAAATTGATGAATAATTATAAAAATAATTTTATGCATTAATTTGAGTTTATATAATAAAGTATCAAATAATTTTTAATTTTTTTTTTAAATTTTGTAAACTTAATCAATGCATTCATAGAGAGAAAGAGAGATTGAGAGAGAAAATAAATTTATACTCATTATTTTTTCCTCTCAATATTTGATAAGTGGTTTAGTGCTTTAAAATTTAATCTTACAAATTCAAATACCACGTACTAACACTTTAAATAATTCAATGGAAGAGAAAGAAAAAAAAATCAATAGAATGATCATATACACAAAATTAATGAATGGTTAAGGGTGTCGAGACTTTTAACTCTTTTAGTTAATTTGAATTAATGGATGATTGAGAACTTTGAAGCTTTTAATTATTGTGGTTGAGGTCTCTTGATTTTGATTAAAGGTAGATGGTTTTGATTTTCTATATCATTAATTAGATAATACATTTGTTGAGAGAATGCCATGTGTTTTGAGGCATGTCTTTGTTTAAGTGTGTTTTAAAACGTATGATTTGTATTACTACACAAATTTTGTATTTTTTATACTTTATGTGAGTAGATCTTATACTCTACTCAGTATGGTTTAATAAAATAAAAATAAAAAAATTGTTTTGCTCTTAAGAAAAAGCTTCAACCAAAGTTTGGCATTTATAGTTATATTTATGCCAGTTATAGCACTGCATTTAAGTTAAGAACAATAATATCAAACTGAGACGTTAACATATGTTCAATGCAAAATTTGTTTGCAGGCTAAACCTTTTCTACATAAAGGGAAATAAGCAATTGAAAAGTTGTTTGATCCTCAACTCAAGTGCAGTATGAGATTCTCAAATCAAATGGGTAGAATGATTGAAGCAGTAGTTGCCTGTGTCACAATGAATCTCGAAGACCCAACATCCATGTGATTATTGCAATACTAAAAGAAGAAAAAGAATTTCTCTTTTTAGAACTTTACGCCTTCCCTGTCAAGATTTACTCGCTAAAGAAAGCAAGATAACTCACTAAATCAAGCCTTTAAAGTTTTCCATTAATGCTCTATGTTGCCACTTTCTTAAGTGTGAGAGTGGCTCACTTCAAGCAAGCTTTCATGGTTAACCTTAGAGCTTATGATGTTGCTCACTTAAATTGAACAAATAGTTCGCTTGAGCGAGCCTTGGACATGGAGTTTTTGAACTCTCTTTTAAGCCCACTTAAGCAAACAAAATCAATTATCATTATCTTAAATTTCTTGGTTCTTTATATTTGGTTTTTCTTTCTCATGTTCTTCTTGTATCTAAAACACTATAAACATTAAAAAAAATTAATAAGTAAACTAATGTGTTGAAAATTACTTATTCTAATTTTTATTGATTATTCTTTTGTAAAACATGATTTAAAAGCATTATACATGCTCTATAATTGGTTATTATACCTCATAAATATATACTTATTTGGCAATTATGAGTTCTCATTGAACTCAAAGAAGCAATAAATCATTGCTCAATCTATTGTAGAATTGAAATCTACTTCCTTTATTCTTTATTATAAGAAAAAAATGCATTTTTTTTATTCTTAAGTATAAGTAAATTTTAACTTATTATGTTTTATTTAATGATACTCTCTATGAAATATTCTCTTTTAACACATAACTTTTCAGTCACCTTATCTTTTTTGAGCATTTATAACAAAGTCAATTTAAGAAGAATATTATAAAATTAGTAAAATTTAATGTAGATAACCAATTTTTTTAAAATGTGTAAAATTAATTTTTTTTCTTATAAAATAGAATAGATGGAGTATATATGTTGTAATTACAAAAACAAACCAATCTATTTGGTTCAGGAAAGTTCTACTTGATTTCAGAGTATAGCAATTGGAGAATTCAATTCATCGTGGAAAGGCTAAACATACTCAACTAAATTTTCATGTCTTTCACGAGGCTGTCAAAAATCATAAGATCAAGTTGGTTCGTTATTGTTCTGACGATATATTAACTAAAGTTCTGAGAGCAAGATTTGAAAGACTTAGATAATTGTTTGGAGTGTTCATCAAAAAATTGAAGGGAGAATGTTGACGCTTTCAAAAAATTTTATGCACACCACTATTTTGTGATGTGTAATTTTATTTTATGTTTATGTTGTAGTCAGTGTGTTTGTCAATCTAAAATACAATGATCGGTATCTTTTGGAGAGTGCTTAACTTTGTAACTATGTTAGATGAGTTACCCATACTTGTGTAGCAAAAATGATGTTTTAATTTATGTTAGTACTTATATCAATAACAATATTCAAAAGTTGTGAATGTAAAACATTTCTACATCTATGATACACCTTGTGTTAAAATACCCTTATTTATTAAAATTAGACTGAAAATGAGTTGCGTTGAGACAAATCAGGTTAATTTAGTTTGACTTAATAATATTTGACACAATTTACAATTTGACTCAAGTTTAAAATAAACATTTTTTTCTAACTTGAACTGAACTTGATTCAAGCTTACTAACATGTTTGTTTAGCTAGTTAGCTTGAATTATATGAACTAAGAATCAATTTTTTTTTAATCTTATACGTTTTAAGATTTCAATTTCATAATTGATATGAGATAAAATGATTATTTAAATTTTTTTAAAAGACAAAACATAATTTATTCTAGTGACTTGTAAGATTACGATGCATGACTCCAAAGAAACATTACAAGTATAGTCTATACAAATAAAAACTATTCCACTTTATATAAAAAAAAAATTCAATTCATAATTATGACATTCTAAAATATTTACTTTTCTTTATTATTATTAACTAACTAAGTTCTGAAAATTATTTCAAATTTAAATGACCTAAAATTAAATAGAAAGTTAATTAAATAAATTATATATTTATAAATTAAGTCCATTCATGCATTAAACAAGTTAAATTATATATAACTCAATTCAATTCATTCTTACCCCTACTTAAAACCAACTTCCAATATATTTTATATATTATTATAAAGAAATATTGTGAACCATTTATTAAAAAATAAAAATAAAAATAAAGATATATTATTCATGGTATAGTGTATTGTATCTATTTTTCTCAATCACCATAAGATATACATTGAGATATTTGATACAACATGTGTGGCCCATAGAACTGTAGCCGACCTTAAACAACAATGCGATGGCAAAATGAAAGAGCAAAAACTACTCTAAACGTTTAAATATTAAAAAATGTCACACAAATATAAAATTAATTCCACATTTATTTTAAATTTTAAATTATAAATTAATTTTCCAAAGCTAATCAACAAATCACACAAGCATAAGTATTTATAATTTTTTAAAATTTATAATTTAAAAGTCATCTTTTTATTCTTAAAATTTTATTTTAGAAGGTTCATGTCTAAAACATATATAATTATAATTATTTTTTAAAGTATATTTCTAAAACATTTTTCTTTTTTAATAAAAAAATATTATTATTTGTTTTAAAAAGTCTCATTTAAGATTTGTTTTAGTTTTAACAATGAATTAAATTGGTGCTGACAAAACATAAACCCATTGAGTAAATAGAAGCGTTTACAATAGATTAAATAACTTCATAAAAACATGAACGTAATACTAGTTAAAAATTTTATTTATATATCCTGAAAAACATAACATATGAACCTTGTGGATTCCTGCAAAAACCTCAGCAGGAAATAACTTGTAGAAGCATGGAAATTAAGAACCTGCGTGTAAATATGTAAATATAATGTATCAGAGTTATTATGTATCTACATGTATGTGCAAACACAAGTATGTGTGTATTTATAAAATGTGTAATGCACGAGAGTAAAAAGCAGTTACTTTCTAGAGACCGAATAATGTATTTAATATATATATATATATATATATATATATATATATATATATATATATATATAAATGAATGAGATTGTTAATATATTTTTACCTATTTTTTAGTTAGAATATGTTAACAACTTACATTAAAATTTTAAAACAAGAAAATTATTCATATTTTTTTAATTTGGTTAATTTGTATAAATGATATTATAGTAATTTAATTTAATTTTAAAAGAGAATAAAAATATTTTCTCTCTCTTATTAACTTCATTTTTCAACTCATTTCTCTTTTAAAATTAAATTAAATTATTGTAATATCCTTTATATAAAATAATCAAATCAAAATAAATAAGTAATTTTCTTGTCCTAAAATTTTTGTATAAGTTGCTAACATATTCCAACTAAGAAATATTTGAGAGTATATTAGCAATATATATATATATATATATATATATATAAGAAGATATTCGTTTATTTTAAGAGTAAGTTTATCTATATTTATTTCATTCAAATCTACATCAAATTTAAACGATTCAGCCATTGAATTTAAAGTTTTTGATGTATAGATCAAGTCTGCAATTTTTTTATAAAAAAATTAAAAACTATTTGATATTGTGTTTCATTAATTCAAATCATTATATAAAAATTTTATGATTATCTATTCATTTTAATGAAATAAAGTATAAATGATTTGTAAATTTTTTGAAAAATTGCATATTTGATTTGTTTCTTAATGTATAGATTAAGTTTGCAAATTTTAAAAAATTTAAAAATTATTTAATATTTTATTTTATTAATTCAAATGAACAGATAATCATAAAATTTTTATACATTAATTTGAATTAATAAAATAAAGTATCAAATAATTTTTAAATTTTTTTAAACTTTGTAGATTTAATTCATACATTAAAAACCTTAAATTCAACTGTTAAACCGAAATTTGATATAAAACATGAGTAAATAATCTCTATATATATATATATATAATTCAATTTAAATCTCTAAAATTGTATACATACCATGGTTGCTATTTCTTAGATTTCAATAGATGAAGTTGATCTTTTGGATCACAAAGTCATGCACTCGGTGCAGAAATCTAAAATAAGCATGCCTGCATGTCCTGTTGAACAAAATGGTGCCAAAAACTCCCCAAAATCCCATTGCAAATCCAATTCCCATTCCCGTGTAGAACCAAGAATATACTTCAGATTTATCATCGTTGTCATCTTTTTCCACTGTTTTTGTATTGTTGGATTTTTCATCTTGTAAGCATATCTTTGTGAGTGGAGCTCCACAGAGACCAGGATTGCCCATATAGCTAAGATTCGTAAAACCTTGAAGTTGGGTACCTGATGATGGGATTTTCCCCACAAAATTGTTGAATGACAGATTCAAGCCCCCAAGAAAATGCAAGGCTGACATGGACTCGGGAATTTCTCCCGAGAAATGATTTCTTGAAAGATCAAAGGACTCCAATTGAAGCATGTTGCCAATCTCTTGTGGTATTGTTCCCATTAATTGATTATTTGACAAATTCAAGGACTGTAATCCAATCAGCATATACATCTCTAAAGGCACACTTCCAGACAAGTTGTTGTTTGAGAGATCAATCACATTCATCATAGTAAAATATGATAACTCATTTCCTTTTATAAGCATTGGAATGCTGCAAGCAATGTTTATTGACAAACCTGGAAAATTAAAGGTAAAGCTGGCTTTACGAGTCAAAGAATAAATAGAAAGCATGGTTGTGATGTTATGTAAGCAATTGGGTATGGGTCCTGATAATCTATTACTTGCAAAAACCATCACCATTAAAGACTGTAGTTGACATAGCTGTGTCGGAATATTGCCACTGAATTGATTAGATCTCAATTCAAGACCTTCAACATTTTGCCCTAACCAGCTTGGTATTGCCCCAGAAAGATTATTGCGACATAGATCAAGTATCCGAAGATTCTTACAATTTTTTAGTGAAAAGGGTACCTCTCCAAACAACTTATTACTTTTCAGATACAAAAAACGAAGGTTAATCAAGGAGCCCATTGAGTGAGGAATCTTGCCCGTTAGGTTGTTGAATCTTAAATTAATAAGAACCAATGATTTCCAATTATTCCAACAATCTGTGAGTTCTCCAGATAAATGGTTATAACTCAGGTCTAGGTACACTAAGTTGCTTTTATGTCTTATATTGCGACACAAGAGAGTAGAAATGGATCCTGACAATGAGTTATCATGTAAACGTAAAACATGCACTTCTGGTGATAAACGGGGCATGCCTCCTCTTAAATTATTGGACTCTAGCCAAACAAATTTGGAGCTTAGCAACACATTTGATAAGTCCCCATTGATTGTGTTGTTTGCCACTTTGATAAATTCAAGTTTAGTAGCAAAGTTCCAAAACTTGTCAAGAGGTTCAAATGAAGCAGTTGAGTCTACAATGGTTAGATACTTTAGAGAACTTTGGGTGAACAACCATGTTGGAAGTTTGAATTTCAAATTGCCCAATTCAATATTTAGAAGTTGAAAAGGAGGGATCCATTTAGGATCAAAGTCAAAGATCAGGGTAGGTGAACTGATGGAAAAGTGCTTTAAATTTGTTAAAGAAAGTAAATTTCTTTCAGAGACAATTCCAGTAAAGGAGTTTTTTGAAACTCGAAGGCTCTCCAAGTTGAAGAGTTGTCCAAGATCCTCTGGAAGTTTTCCATTCAACTCATTTGACTCGAGTATCAATTTAATCAAGGATGACATGTTTCCCAAACTTGTGGGGATTTGGCCAAAAAAGAAGTTATGAGACAGGTCAAGTTCTTGTAGTTGTTCAAGTTGTCCCAACCAACTTGGAATGGGTCCTTTGAGAGAATTATCACGTAAAACCAAGGATTTAACACTTCTAAGATTTGGCAATGTTTTTGGTAGCTGGTTGTGTATCTGATTTTGACTGAGGTCAATATGAGAGATGTGACAACTAAGATTAAATAACCATCTAGGCAACTCAGATAGAAATTGATTGTCTGCAAGATTTAAAACTTGAAGTGAAGTAAAATTAGCATACCAAAGAAGTGGATACATGTTTTCAAGTTGACAACCTTGCAAGTGCAACTCTAAAAGTGAAGGGAGCATAATGACTGTTTGAAGCCAATCAATTTCCTTGTGAAGAAGAACACCACCAAGGTTAAGATATTGTAATGAGGAAAGACAGGAAATCCAATGGAGACTATGGACAAAAAGTTCATAATTATATGACAAATCAAGATAATGGAGGTTGGTGAAGTTTCCACACTGATAAGGAAAATTACCTCTTGACAAGTCATTGCACTTGTGACTACTCATTGAATTATATTGCATAGACTTGAAGTCATTGTTGCTCAAATTCAAGTAGCTTAAAAATTCAAGGTCCAACAAAGTAATACTGAATTCACCTGTTAGACAGTGTGATTTGTCGTCCTTGTCTCCAAAATCAAGAAATTTAGGTTGATTTGTATGACAAGGGAGATTAAGTTGTGTAACTCTACCTGTGATATTATCACACTTGACACCTTTCCATTGACAACAGTCTAATTTTGGAAACCATGAGGAGAGTACACCTAAAGGATCTGTGACTCCTGTTTTGAAGTGTAGGAGTGTTTTCATGTCTTTCTCGTTGCAGTGAATCTTGGAACTGCACTTGATAGAGTTGAACATGATTGTAGCTAGTAAGCAAAGTAAAAGGGATTTAAATTTTATACCTGAGAGAGTGGCATCCATGATGTTCCACAAGAAGGTTCGGTGTGTTGATCAAGGAACACAATCCACTACAACTATTTATAAGGTTGTCTCCGTGATGTGTAAGGCGCAAGCAGGGGAGTTTAAAGACTCGGATATTTTAGTTAAAATTTAAAAAACACTGTTAGTCCCTAGTTTTATAAAATGCTCATCATTTTAATTCTTTTTGTTTTATTTCTTTTTCACTATCATTTTATACCAAAAAAAAAACTGATATAAATGTCAATATGCAGAGTCATCAGACCGTATAAGTTTAGGATTATATATATTTTGATGTGTTGGATCGGTTCTGAAAAATAACTAAAATGGAAATGAAATAGAAACAGCAACCGGTTTTAGATGTGTAAAAAATTGGGGAAGAAATAGCACCTTCCGTCCAACTTCAATTCGAAGGAATAGTTGTTGTTTTGATAAGTGATTATTTCTCTCTGAAAATTTATCCTAACACGCAACAAGCATTAATTGGAGAGGAATACTCGTTCCACTCTTTTTAATATTTATTTTATTGATCAAAATTTATTAAAATTTACAAATTTCCTAAATTTTATATCTCATTTAATTAGTTTTTCTCTTAATTTAGTGGTAGGACTCATAAAAAGTTTTGTAATTTTTAGCTAATAATAAAAACATTATTAGTAAGAGAGTGTTGAAAATATTGTTGCTACCATTTCTCTATAATAGAATTAGGGGCAAACCACTATTATTATTTTTTTCCTTTGCTATATTTTCATTTAAATTTCATTACACATACATTCATCTAGAGTTTGTTTGATTTATTAAAAATCATGCTACTGGTCAAGATAAATATAATTGTTTGATATTTGATTTAAAAAAAATTAAGACAAGATAAATCAGATAAAGAAAAATAAAACAAAATCTTTATTTTTTTTGTTACTAAATAAATTATAAGACATTTTTTTGTCTCAAATACAAAATACATGAGATAAAAACATTATACTATCGTCATTGTTGTTGTATCACCATTCACCCCTTATTTTTACTATTATTGTCATTCATCATCACTCTACTCCCAATTATCATTGTTGTAATCATTATTATTATTGTTGCTTCTACTACTGTCACAATTAATCATTATCATCAATACTTACATAACATGATCCTATCTCATATATCAATATCATTATTATTGTTATTGGTACCACCATTAATAATACTATTATTATTCTTATTAAAATAAAAAAATGAAAATAGTATTAAAAAAGCATCATAATAAATTTAACATTATTTTATCTATATATTATTGATGATCTATATATTCATTGTTCATCAATAATATATAAAGTAAAAAGTTGTTCAATTATTTAAACATGTATCCGACTTGTTTTTATTAATTTATTTGTATTTTACTTGTATCAAACACATCCTTACTATGTTATTGTTTATTTTATTTTATATTTAAAATAGAAAAGGCACAAATTACTTCTTCTCCTCCTAGTTTATATTGAAAGGATAATTAAACAATTGAATATGCTTTTTCATTTATTATATATATATGTATCATGACTTTTAGTAAGTCTCTTCCCGTAAATGAGAAGTTAGTCACTACAGAATAGAGAAATTCATATATTGTTTGTGACTTTACTCTTATTCTAATCAAGGAAAATTCATCTATTGTTGTTTAAAAAAATAAAATGTTGTCCTTTAATAAAAAGTTTCTGTTTTATTATTTTATGTTCTTGTACATCCAATGATTTTGATATTTCTGTTATATTTTATGTTTTTTTTTACTACTCTCAATTTATTATATTTCTTTCATAACTTAAAAAGTGATTGCAATTTTACTAAATGATGAAATTTTATGTTTTAGATTTAAATTTTTAAGATGATCACTAAAAAAAATATTTTTACTCTGGATAAGTATAAATTAAAGTTTAAACTTCATAAATTTAGCTTAAATAGAAGTTTAATTTCTTTAAAATAATATTATTTTAATTTTATTTTTCATAATTATAATTATTTTAATTATAATTCTCCTAATTTTAGTTATTTTTATTTCAATCCTTCTAAATTTTTATTGTTTTCATTTTGGTCCTTTTATTTAATTTGGTCCACATAATTTTTGCTTTTCTATTTTGGTCCCTACTACTTTTTGTCTTATTTTTTTTTTGTTAGATTTAACAATCAATCTGACGGTATGGACAAAAATGAAACAAATTTTTTTTACAGAAACACAAATTAAAAAAAATTAAAAGGATGACTAATGTTAAAAAAACCTCCAATATTTTACATGAACTAAAAATTTATTTAAATTAAATTTATGATATGAATATAAGATACTTAATTTATCAAAAATATAAAACACACATACGTTAATATATATATATATATATAGTTGTATAAAAATATTAAATTGTGTAAATAAAAAAAATTACAAATAAACATAATTTATAATATAAAAATATAAATATGTTCAATAATAAAAATTATAACACTTAAACGTGATTATAATATAATCTATAACTATTATAAAAGAGATATAGGAGATGTAATCGTTTTTTGGTCTTTATTTCTTAATGGATCATTATACTTCTAGATATATAAAAAAATCTTAAATTTTTTTTAAATAATTATACCCAACTTTTTAATATTTTATTAGTGAATAATTATTAGAGGCACGAACTGCTCTACCCCTCTATATATCATAATTTAACTGTTTCAATTTAATCATTTTCTATCTATCATATTAGTAAAAATAATTACTTTAGAAAGGATTGTAAGAATTTCAGCTTCTTCAACACTCTTACATGATTATTTATCACATAGTTTTTTTTTTAATAATAAGGAGGCATAAATCCTTTCAACAAATTCAATTTTAAGAGTAAAATAATATTTAAATTGATAATCAAACTCAGATCTTAATTAGTTAAGATATATAATCCCTTTGACGGGGTCCAACTTTTAAATCATCACTTAATTTAGAGAAATAAAAAATTATACAAGAAATTTTACATGATAGAATTGTACGAGCACAGCGGTCTACGAGAAAGTTGACACCAACTAATTCCCACTCGATTATTTGTCAAACAATGCATGACTTCCTAATTAAGATATTTTGTATAAACCCACGACTTTTTGTCACCGATAATGATATATACACCTTCCATTAACAATGATTAGACTTTTAACATTTTAAAAATATTGTAAAACAAATCATATTTTTACTTTTTAATATAATATTAATTAATTAATTTTAATTTATTCTTTCATAAGTTATTTAACTATGAAAATTAAAATGTTATATTTATTATAAAGTGAGCTATTCTAGTAAAATATTAAAAAGTAATGTAATTATTATTTATAAAATTCATAAATTTTATATATTAGGAAACGGAGGGGTATAAATTTATTTAAAAGCCACGTTTTTTGACAGGAATAACTTCAACGTGATTGTTAGAAAGAATAATATTATATGCATGACAAAGCTAATAGATGTGGAAATTAAAGGAGCGCTCTTTTTTCCTTCATAAGACTCTTTCATGAAAAAGACGGAATCACCGCTTGATACTGAGATTAACATCGTGTCTTTAATTTTCAATTCAAAGTCGTCGTCTTTAATTTACCGGAGAAACCATGTTGATGAAAGAGATGAACCATTTGATACTTATCTTAAACAGATCCTTGAGTTAGTCTTGCTTAGCTTAAGTTGTGGGTTTATCCAAAAATATCTTGGGAATTGGGATCTTGGACTCCATCGTTATCCGTTTACTTATGCAACTCTTAACTTGTGTCTATATTTCCGAATTCTAAAACACGTTCAATGGTATTTCTCTCTCACATTCCTTTCGTATTCAACGTAACTCTATGATAATTAATACAAACACACTATTAATTCTTCTCCAACAAACTAATTCGTGGATGTGGGGCATGCGCACAGAAAATGATCAGAGCCATGTCTCATCATTCATCATTCTACTAATTAGTAGATTTTTGAGTTATACCTACATTAAACATTTGTAGGTAAATTTCTTTTTATAGTTTTACCTACACTAATTCAAGTCTATAGGTAAAAGTGTCTGTAGGCATAGGTTATTTTTTTTTTTGTAGTGTAATATTCCAGACGCTGCATCATCCAAAACCTGTTTCAAATGCTAGCTAAGCTATGCTTTTGGGATCACACCTCTTGTTGCTTATGTATCAACATTTTAACATGAATACCAGGAAATTAAACCGATAACTCTCGAATCACATTTACTATATACATTTTTTTTTAAATATAATATTGATACATATCTATCACTAAAAGTAATAATTAATTATTTTTTTTAAGATCCTAAGTACACACAATCCAACATATTCTGACCGCAATCAAGATTTGAATTCTTGGCAAATTGATTAGATCATATCTTGGAGTTTCATTTCTTTTGACAGTGTTTAATTATGATGGATAAAAAAAAATAAGAATTAAAATGCTGCAACCCTAAACACAATCAAGGACTCCGGTGGCAGTCTGCTTATGAATTGAATATGACTGACTATATGAGAATGTATACCATATACGTACCATCCAATGTATATATAGTGCTTATAATTTTTAATCGATTGGTAAAAGTGAACACGAGTAAGCAGACAACTAACACTCCATTGAATTATTTCACGGGACCTTAATAGCGGGAGAGTTACAAAAATATATATGGGTGTGTGAGACTGTCTAAACATGTTTCTGCCTTACTCATCAATATCTTCAAGTTATTTTTATTATTATTTGCATTGTTTATCATTTTCTATCTTATTTTTGGTGGCTTGCAAGGTGGTGGCTCTGTTGGATTTTGGCTATTGAGTGTTTTAACTTTTCAAAATGCAATTTAACCTTGATTCCGGCCAGAAACGAATAACCTCAACCAATGTCTAATTTAGAATGACAAAATAATGTCTAATTTAAGGTAGAAAAGGTTTTTGTACTTCGTCACTTCAAGCATGCCAGAGTTTTATTTATTTATTTTTATTATCTAAACTAAACATATATTTCGAGCAATGATAAGAGACTAATTCCTTTCAAAAAGAGACAACTTGTATATTTTAATAAAGTCTGTTTACATATGCATGCATGTGAGAGTTTACACACTAGCCACAACACGAAAAGTTTTTAGTAATAGTTGAAAAATATTATCAAATTATGTATAAATGTTACTAAATTATTTTAGTAACATATTATCAAATGTTGTATGTAGTCCATGTTACTAAAGACTTTTAATAATATTTTTATATAATTAAGTAATATTTTTTAAATATTATCAAATTATTATTTCTGTAACATTTTAAAGATATTGCTAAGTTTTTGTTAACTTTATAAAATGATAATTAATTTTAATTTAGATATTATTATCAATTATTATATTTTTAGGTCTCTTAAATCCTTAAGAGTTTTTCAAGAGATTAAAGACATTATTAATTACTCACTACTATTTATATATCAAATATTAAAGTTTATTTATCTTAAGTATAATTATATGATTATATATACTCTTTTTATGAGTCATTCATTTATTTGATGTGAAACTTTAAGGCTTAAATATATTTTTAGTCCCTCAAATTTAAGGTAAATCTGTTTTTGGTCCCTCAAATTTAAAATTATTGTTTTTAGTCCATGTAATTTCAAAAAATCTTATTTTAATCCTTATATTCAAATTTTTTTAAGAAATTTATCAAATATTATTGCATAAAATCTACTTATTGGTGTCCATATTAGTGAAAATATTACATTAAATTCGGTTGATATTGTATAATTGTTTTAATTAGTCACTTTCAAATATGTTATTAGTGACCTAAGGGACTAAAATAATATTTTTAAAAATTACAGGGACTAAAAATAACAATTTTAAATTTGAGGGACCAAAAACAAATTTTTCTTAAATTTGAGGGACTAAAAACATATTTAAGCCAAACTTTAATTATGGATAACAACTAGAGATGAGAGAAATATACTTTTTTTTATTTGATGTGGGACTTTGATTCTAGAAGTAATTATAGTAACATTTTTCAAAAAAAAATGTTATAAAATAACTCATGTGACATTTTTTTAATGGGACTTTGATTTTGAAAATAATTAAAAAGAATAATATTAAAATAAAAAATATTACTCTATCTATAATGAAACTTTTCAAAAAAAATGTTATAAAATAACCTATTTATTTAATATATAATAACATTTTAACAAATGTAAAAAAGAAAATGTTACTAAAGAGTTAAAATATAGTAGTGATCTTAGTCTTCCCTTACATTTCCTACGGAAAAAAATTCACAATGACATGTTTAATTTCTACATATCTTTGATCATTTGTTGTTCTTCTTCATAATCATAACCACAATGTTGTTCCATATGCATGAATAAAAAATGAGTGTGTTGTCATCTTTGTTCTCTTGTGATAATAGAGTAAATGAGGATAAATTATTTGTTTATTTAACATTGAAGTGATTCACCTGATACCTACACAGATTGCTTTGACTTCCGGCTCAATTCCAAGTAATGATCACCTATTAGTTGTAAAATCTCCTCCCACAAATTTTCTGAAGAATCTGATAGTGCCCAAGCCCCCGCAACATCATTCAAATTACTACGTGATCCAAAGCATAGTCTAGGGATTACCTCTTTAAATCCTATAGAAGCTTCATCTTCTCTATTTTCAACCAAATCATGTTTACCTCAAGTGGTTCACTGAAATGCAGAAAACAATAGTAGTTAATAGATCATGATTTATAAGTTTCAATTGTTTGATTTATTTTTGTGTTGAGGACTGTTGATAGCAATTCCAAAATGTCCTCCTTGAAAGTGAATCTTATCGATTCTGGTTAGGAGGTAGTAAGACATGTTTTTGTTGGTATTTAGAGTTTGAAGAGTAAGGACACCTTCGATCCACTTAATGAGTTTTTGATGATAAAGAATATGGAAGTCATGAGAATATTTTGAAATGTAATATAGCACAACCATTTGGGGGCAGAGTGCTTGACAATTAATGTGATGGCTTTTAAATATATTGAAGTGGAAAAGACAGCACTATCATGAGAGATGCATTAATTACCTAATTTGCTTAGGTTAATAGGTGGACAATTTTAGCATGCATGTATTATGTTGTTGAGTAGGAAGCTTTTAAAGAATTACTTTGCTAGATAACTTATGCATTTATTAAGATAACTTATGCACAATATTTACAAAGGAAAAAAAAATATAATACTAGGTTAATAGATCCTGTAAATTTCTAATTTAAAAATTGAGTTAAACTAGATCCTTTGTGCCCTCTTTTCTCTTTAACCTCTATTTCAATCCTTTTTGATACGTTGATATTCAACTATACACAAATATATGAGTAAATAAAAATGATTGAAATATATTAAAGGAAAAAACATATATTATTCTTTAATTATAAATTTAATGAAATTTTTATCATATATAGATTAAATTATATAGAATAACAGAGAAAAAGGAGAGAAACAGAAAATTTTATGAAAATGTAACTGATTCTTGATATTGATTTAGTGGAGCAAAGCCACTTATTTATAGGACAAATACACCTATAACAGACTAACCACCCGAGAGTCAGTCTTGCAACTGCTCTCTTTACAGTTCACTCACATACCCCCTCACAAACCTAAGTTGGGTGAGCAGCAGAAGATAGCTCAACAACTTTGAGTTTGTCTCGCAAAAGTAAAAACCGGGCAGATGACAAAGGTTTTGTGAGAGCATCAGCCCACTGATCTTGAGCTGGAATATGTTGAACACTGAGTTGCTTGGCAAGAACCTTTTCTCGAACAAAAAACAGGTTGATTTCCATATGTTTTGTCCTAGAATGAAGAACAGGATTGTGAGCCAGAGAGACTGTGCTTTGATTGTCACAGTAGATAACTGGAACAGAGAAAGAAATTCCCAATTCACGAAGAAGAGTTTCAATCCATAGCACTTAAGCAGTTGCTTGAGCCAGGCTTTGATATTCAGCCACAGTACTTGATATGGCAACTACAGGTTGTTTTCTAGACCACCACGAAATTAGATTTGGTCCAAAAAAGATAGTTGCACCAGACGTTGATCTTCTGTCATCAGGATCAGCAACCCAATCAGCATCACAGAATGCATGTAGTTGAAACTTTTGAAGAGACCCAGCAGCCTGAATGTGTAACCCATGATATAATGTACCTTTAAGATACCTTAAAATCCTTTTTACTGCATTCCAATGACTCTCAAGAGGACTTGCCATAAACTGACAGACTTTATTGACAGCAAAACTTATTTCAGGGCGGGTTATTGTAGCATATTGCAGTGCTCCAACAACTGACCTGTAGAATGTAGAATCAGTCAACGTATCAGACCCATGCTTAGACAGCTTGGAAGTAGAAACCATAGGTGTTGAAATTGGTTTGGCTTCAAGCATGTTAGTTTTCTGAAGAAGGTCACGAATATACTTGCTCTGTGTGAGAACTATAGAACCATTTGGCTGGTGTTTGACCTCTATTCCCAAAAAATAATCCAACTTGCCAAGATGTTTTAGAGAAAATATAGTATTGAGTTGACATATGAGGTGTTGAGTAAACTGAGATGAACTTCCAGTGATAATAATATCATCTACATAGACCAAAAGATGGACAATATTGTTATTTATGTGATAAATGAAAAGAGAAGGATCACATTTGCTAGCTTTGAACCCAAATTGCAGCAGAGTAGCTTGTAATCTGTCAAACCATTGCATGGGAGCTTGTTTCAGGCCATATAGGGCTTTGTTTAACTTGCAAACCATAGTGGAATCAGTTTCAAAACTTGGTGGTTGCTGCATATAAACAGTTTCATCAAGCAGACCATTTAAAAAAGCATTATTAACATCTAATTGATGAATTTCCCAATTGTTTGTAATAGCCAAAGTGAGAATCAGCCTAATGGTTACAGGTTTAATGACAGGAGAGAATGTTTCATTGAAATCAAATCCTGGTTGTTGATGGAATCCTTTAGCCACCAATCTGGCTTTGTACCGATTCACAGTACCATCAGGATTTTCTTTGATTCTGAAAACCCACTTACAGCCTATAGCTTTCCTGTTTTGTGGAAGATTAACAAGTGTCCATGTGTTATTGTTAATCAAGGCATTATATTCTTGTTGCATAGCTGCTAACCACTTAGGATCCTTCAAGGCTTGCCTAGCACTCTTTGGTTCAGACTCAACGAGAAAGATAGAGGAATGTAATTTAGGTTTTGAAATCCCAGATTTAGATCTAGTTTGCATAGGATGAACATTTTGAGATGTGAGAGGTAGAGAAGATTCTGTATTAATAGGAGACACAAGAGAACTAGTATTGTTAGACAAATTTGTGATGGGAGAGGGGTTGAGACTAGAATCTGGACTGGAATCATGATTGGAATTAATCGTGACAGCAGGAATACCAGAATTGTGTACAGCAGATTGTGGAGATAATGTTTTTAGGACAGGGATTGAGGCTGAAGTAACATGTTGAGAGGAATCTACTGAATGTAATGGTGGATTGACATTATTGGGAAATAGATCATAATAAGGAAATCTATATTCATTGAAAACAACATCTTTGGATATGAAGATCCTTCCTGTTGGAGAAAGACATTTATAACCTTTGTGAGAGGTGGAATATCCCAGAAAAACACACTCATGAGACCTAAAGTTTAGTTTGTGATTGTTATAAGGTCTAAGAAGGGGAAAACAAGCACAACCAAAAGTCTTTAGAAATTTGTAATCTGGCATCTGTTTGAACAAAACATTATAAGGGACATCAAACTTGAGAGAGGTAGTTGGTAATCTGTTTATAAGATAAACAGTAGTAGTGAAGGCTGAGTCCCAAAATTTTAAAGGCAGAGAAGCATGACTGAGCAATGTTAAGCCAAGTTCTACAATATGCTTGTGTTTTCTTTCAATAACCCCATTTTGATGATGAGTATGAGGGCAAATGAGTCTATGATTAATCCCGAGATCTTTCAAGTATTTGGTAAAGGGTCTAAATTCACCTCCCCAGTCAGTTTGAAGATTTTTAAGAGGAGTATTAAACTGTAATTCTACCATGGGTTTAAACTGTTTAAAGACAGTAAATGTGTCACTCTTATTTTGCAGCAAATATAACCAGGTAAATCGAGAATGAGCATCAACAAAACTTAGATAATATTTGTAGTTATTTGAAGACTGTATAGAGGTTGGTCCCCACAAGTCACTGTACACTAATTCTATAGGAGTATTATAGACAGATTCAGACAAAGAAGAAGGCAAGCGATAGGCTTTTCCAATACAACAAGCAGCACAAAAGAACTGATCATTTTTATTCAAAATAGGAACATTACATTGTTGTAGAACAATTTTCTGAACATGAAAATTTGGATGTCCTAGTCTAGCATGCATAAGGCCTGAGAACTAGTTCTAGAATTATTCAAGATATCAACATCAGTATTTACATCATTAGAAACATTTGACACTAAACAGGTGACAGAAGTGCTTGGAGTAGCTTGAAGTTGAAGACTGGGAAAGCAATAGAGACCATCAGGACCCACTCTGCCATGTATCAAAACTTCATTGGTGGCCTGAGATTTAACAAGACAGTGAGTAGAATGGAATTCAAAAAAGACAGAGTTATCCTTGGCAAATTTACTAACACTGATTAAGTTTTTGGTAATATTAGGAACATGCAGCAGATTATGTAAGGCTAAAGAAACTTTTGGATTATGTTGAGATAAAAAGAATGAGGAACCAGAAGAGTGGATAGGCAAACCTTGACCATTGCCAATGAAAATTTGATCAGGACCTTCAAAGGGACTGATCTAGTGAATATTTTGTTGATCTCCTATTACATGAAATGACGCACCAGAATCTGGAAACCAACTTGTAGGATTTGGAGCATTATTCGTGTTGGTTACCATAGCATTTGGTTGCTGAGAAGTTGATCTGGTGTTCGGATTCCATTGACTATAAGTTGGCCTGTTGTTCTGAGTCCACTAATTATTGGATCCATTATGCGAAAAAAATTGTTGTGGTTGATTGACATAACTCTGTTGTCCAACATTTCCACTAAACGAGTTTTCATGATTCTGAGAAAAATTGCCTTGAAAATTGTAGGTAAAGATAGGTTGATAGTTTTGGTCAAAACAATGATAGCAATTTGCTGCAATATGACCAATCTTACAACATACTTGACACTGAATGCCTGAATATCGTCCACTACGGCCACGACCACGACGACCACCACGGCCGCGATACGCATTTCTTCCACCATTCATATTTACATCAGCACCTTGTGAAGAATGACTAACCTGATTGTCAACACTACCATTTTGCTGAAAATTAGGGTTCGAATTAGGGACTTGTGTGAGATTGACTGCAGCTGATTCAGATAAGAGTTTCTTTTTGTATTTTTGAGTGCGCATTTCATGTGCTAACAGCAACGCTTCCACTTCTTCAATTGAAGGAGTATCGAATTTGCTTTCAATAACAGATATGATTGAACTATAATCTTGCGATAAACCTTCAAGAATCACATCGACATGTTCTTGTTGTGAAACTGATTCTCCAACAGATGCAAGAGCATCAACCAAGGCTTTAATGCGAAGAAGAAATTCTTCCATAGTTTTTTCTTCAAGCAAAGTAGATCGCAACTTTGTTCGTAATTGTCGAGCCCTAGCTCGAGTTTGTTTGTGAAAATAGTCATGGATTTTATCCCAAACTTGATAGGAATGAACACTTCCTAATACTCGCGAGAGAATTGCAGGAGATAAAGAACATTGCAACCACGACATAAGCATTTGATCTTGTTGCTCCCAAACTGTATATTCTGGATTGATTCTTCCTTCATTTCGATCATATTCGTTTAAGAATCGCAAAGGAATTTTCGGACACACCACAAAATGTTGAAGACAATGAGCCTTGATGACCGGTTCGATTTGTTGACGCCAGAGCAGAAAATTCATTTCATCTAGTTTCGTTGAAATCGTGTGCGCGAAAGTGATTGGCGCAGAGGAAGAGAGGTTGAGAGATGAATCAGCCATTGAGATCGTCACGCTCTGGATACCATATAGAATAACAAAGAAAAAGGAGAGAAACAGAAAACTTTATGAAAATGTAACTGATTCTTGATATTGATCTAGTGGAGCAAAGCCACTTATTTATAGGACAAATACACCTATAACAAACTAACCACCCGAGAGTCAGTTTTGCAACTGCTCTCTTTACAGTTCACTCACAAATTATATTTTTATCTTTTATCTTATTTTTAAAATTTATTTTGTTTATTTATCTTTTAAAATGTTGACTTTAATTCTTTATCTCATAAATTTGGATAGATATAGTCCTTTTGAAATGATGATTATTTACAATTTACAAACATAATTTTGAATTCATTTTTTTAATGATTCAAGACTTGAAATTTGTCTAATTAGATTTTTTAATATAAAAACTATTAAATGCAATTAAAGTTCAAACAAAAAAATTTCATAAACATGATGAAAATCCTATAAAAAAAATTAAAAAATTTCAATTTCATATTTTTTTTCTAGTTACTTGTGAAATATATTTTACACACAATTTTCATTAATTTATAATTCTTTTAAATTCAAAAAATAATTAAATTTCATAATTTTTATATAGATAAATTTATTGTTACAAATTTTATGTCTTAAATCAATTAAAAATTGATTCAAAATCATATAACAAAATTAAAAATGGTCATTTTTAAAATAACCAAATTGATCTAAATATAACAAATAAAAGATCAAAATAAATTTAAAAAATAAAAATATAATTTAGTCTTATATATATTATCACAGTAAGACTTCAATTATAATGAAAGAAACACTTATATATATATATATATATAGTATTGCATCTAAATTTTATCTTGTTATTTTTATATCTTAAATAAGACATAAACCTTATGTTATCTTAAAAAACCTAATTCAGAGTAACTTGTCGAAGCATTGACATCAAAAGCATGCAATGTACGACGTAATTAGTTATTGTGTAAGATTTTGTGTAAGATTTTTTTGTTTTTGTACCATAATTAACTAGAGTTATTATATACATGTTGACGTGTTTTATTTAAGAAGAATGAAAGTTCTTGCTTTGTAGAGAGTTAAAAATATACTTCATTTAAATAGAAGATATGCATATAAATTTGACTCGATTTAAATCTTAAAATATAAAAAAAATAAATAAATAAATAAATAAATAAAAAAGTTATGATTTACATACCACGGTTTGTAGTTTCATAGATTTCAATTAATGGATGTAATCATGGCTGCATCTCCTGTTGAAGAAAATGGCTCCCACCAGAACTCCCCAAAATCCAACGACAAATCCAATTCCCAAACCCATGCAGAACCACGAATATACTTCTGATTTATCACTATCATCATTATCTTCTTCTCCAATGGGCTTTGTAGTGTTGGAATTTTCATCTTGTGAACATGTCTTTGTAAGTGGGACTCCACAGAGATCAGGATTGCCGATATAGCTAAGGTTTGTAAAACCAAGTTGGGTCCCTAATGGGATTTTTCCCTCAAAATTGTTGAATGACAAATTCAATACCTCGAGATAATGCAAGATAGACATGGTCTGAGGAATTTCTCCAGAGAAATTATTTCTTGAGAGATCGATGGACTCCAATGGTTTCAAGTTACCAATCTCTTGTGGTATGGTTCCCATGAATTGATTATGGGACAAATTCAAGGACTGTAATCCAGACAACATAAACATCTCTGAAGGCAGACTTCCAGACAATTTGTTGTTTGAGAGATCAATCACAGTCATCAAATCAACATATGATAACTCATTTCCTTTTATAAGAATCCGAATGCTGCTGATAATTTTTATGTGAAAACCTGAAAAATGAAGTATAAAGCCGACTCTTCGAGTTGAAACATAAATAGAAAGCATGGCTGTGATGTTATGTAAGCAATTGGGTATTGGTCCTGATAATCTATTACTTGAAATATCCATCACCATTAAAGAACGAAGTTGGCATATCTGTGTTGGAATATTTCCACCGAAATGATTAGGTCCCAATTTAAGACCTTTAACACTTTGCCCCAAGCTTGGTATTACTCCAGAAAGATTATTGTGACCAAGATCGAGTATCCAAAGATTCTTGCAGTTTTTTATAGAAAACGGTACCTCTCCAAAGAACTTATTGCTTCCAAGATGCAAAAAACGAAGGTTAGACAAGAAGATTGAATTAGGAATCTTGCCTGTTAGGTTGTTGTGTCCTAAATTAATAAGAACCAATGATTTCCAATTATTCCAACAATTTGTTAGTTCTCCAGATAAATGGTTATAAGCCACGTTCAATTGCACTAAATTGCTTTTATCTGCCATATTATTGTGACACAATGTAGGAGAAAGTGATCCTGACAGTGAGTTATTACGCAATTGTAAAACAACCACTTCTGATGATATATGAGGCATGCCACCTTTTAAATTATTGGCCACTAGCCAAACAACTTTCGAGTTTAACAACACATTTGACATGTCCCCATTGATTGTGTTGTTTTGCAAAGAGATAAATTCAAGTTGAGAAGAAAAATTCCAAAACTTGTCAAGAGGTTCAAATGAAGCAGATGAGTCTTCAATGGTTAGATATTTTAGAGAAGTCTGTGTGAATAGCCATGCAGGAAGTTTGTCTCTCATATAGTCCAATCTAATACGTAAAAGTTGAAATGGAGGCACCCATTCAGGATCAAAATCAAAGACCAAGGCCGGAGAACCCATGGAAAACTGCTTCAAATTGGAAAATGAAAGTAAATTTCTTTTAGATACATTTCCAGTCAAGACATTTTCTGCAATTTGAAGGGTCTCCAAGTTGATGAGTTGCCCAAGTTTGTCTGGAAGATTTCCATTCAATTCATTTGACTCGAGTATCAACTCGACCAATGATGATACGTTTCCCAAACTTGTTGGGATTGGACCAGAAAAAAAGTTATGAGAAAGATCAAGTTTTTGTAGTTGTTCAAGTTGTCCTAACCAATTTGGAATGGGTCCTTTGAGATAATTATGAGATAAAACCAAGGACTTTAATCTTCTAAGATTTGGCAATGTTTTAGGTAATTGGCTATGCATCTTATTTTGGCTAAGGTCAATATGAGAGATGTCACGACTAAGATTGAATAACCAACTAGGCAACTCGGACGCAAAATTGTTTTTAGCTAGATTTAGAACTTGAAGTGAAGTAAAATTAGCATATTGAAGAGATGGATAAATGTTTTCAAGTTGACAACTCTCTAAATGTAACTCTAGAAGTGTAGGAAGCATAGTGACTGATTGAATCCAATCAATTTCCCTATGAATATGAACACCACCAAGGCTAAGATATTGTAATGAGGAAAGACGTGAAAGCCAATGGAGATTATCGACAAGAAGATCATAATTATAGGATAAATCAAGATAATGGAGGTTGGTCGAGTTTCCACACATATGGGGAGGGTTACCTCCTGACAAGTCGTCACATTTTTTGCTACTCGTTGAATTATATTGCATAGATTTGAAATCATTGTTGCTCAAGTTTAAGTAGCTCAAAAATTCAAGTTCCAGCAAATTCAAGCTGAATTCACCTGTTAGGCAGTGTGATTTGTCGTCCTCCTCTATGTAATCAACAAGTTTATGGTGATTTGTATGACAAGGGAGATTAAGTTCTGAGACTCTAGCTTTGATATTATCACACTTGACTCCAGTCCATTGGCAACAGTCTAATTTTGGAGACCATGAGGACAGCATGCCTGAAGGATCTATGACTCCTTGTTTGAAGTGTAGGAGTGTGTTCATGTCCTTCTCGCTGCAATGAATCTTTGAACTGCACATGACAGAGTTAAACATGATTGAACATAGTAAGCAAAGTAAAAGGTACTCAATATTCGAGGGAGAGGCAGCCATGATCATGCAAGAAGATGTGTTGTGTTGATGATGGGAAGGCATATTCAGTCCAGTACAAGCATATATGTAGTTGAAGTAAGTCTGCCAATGTCATTGTGTGGAAATTAAATTATTAACTAATCCAATGGCTTTCGAGGTGTATGGGCACGTGGAGTGGGGTTTAATGAGGGAACTCTTACACCACATGATTGAAATGGATCAGATTTTTATAGTTCTTTTAATTCTAAAAGCACTCAATTAGTCTTATTTAATTTTATTTTTCAATAAAAAAAAGGGCTAAAATAAAAGTGACTCAATTAGTTTTGGTTAACTGAGTTGAAAAATATGGTAAATTTCCTGCATATCCCATGTATTGTTAAAATTCTGAGTCGATGGACCATCCAATTTCTCCACTATTTAATCTCTGATAGTTAATAATGTTTTTAGCAGAAGGTGGTGGGCAATGCAGATAAGATATTGGGAATAAATGGTGGGGTTGGAGAGCAATGAAATAATTGCCTTATCGAGAAAATGCAGTGCAAGAAATAAACGTGGATAAATGC
This sequence comes from Cajanus cajan, assembly GCF_000230855.2. Taxonomy (NCBI): domain Eukaryota; kingdom Viridiplantae; phylum Streptophyta; class Magnoliopsida; order Fabales; family Fabaceae; genus Cajanus; species Cajanus cajan. The sequence continues at coordinate 52,725,797 of NC_138523.1, read as the reverse complement.
GGTTGTAGTTTTCGTCCCACTACAACTTTTGAGCAGTGGAGTACTCATATATTCCCTTCACAATCTGCACAAACAGAAAAGGACACAAACCTTTTAGGCTTTTTCAAGTGGAGGAAGAAGATCGTCATTCATATTCGAGTGTATATAACTTTTTCATTAAGGCCGTAAAATATCAAGTCCCATATGCATGGATCATGGATGGACAACTAGAGGAGAAATTAAATAATGATAAAAACTGTAACAAACTTTTATGTGAAACAATCCAAAATATAGTAGTTATACAGTAGTAAAAGTAAAAGAGAATATATCCGTAGAATAAAAATTGAGGAAAATATAATTGATTTTTTAAAAAATTTAAATACGTTTTTGTCTCTTAAATATATAATTTTACAATTTTAATATCTAAAATACTGTCATTGCATGATTTTAGTTATAATAAATGTATATTATTTAATACATGAATAGAAATTATAATATATATATATATAATTTAAATGTCAAATTAATAATTACAATATTTAAATAATTAAAATCTTACAATTGTGATAAGATTAAAATTATTTAATAAAAATTTGAAGAATTAAAATCGCTTAACCACTATATTTTAAGAAAAAAATGCATTTAATTTCTTTTACCTTCCAAGTCTTTATGTATATTTTCTCTTGATTTTCTATTCTTTTCTATTGATATGGTGTTTGAACTAAAAAAAAAATATATATATATATATATATATATATATATATATATATATATATATATATATATATATATATATCCGCAACTTAGAAACTATTATCCTTTTTATTATAACAAGTATCCTTTTGTGAATAGTCGTTCAAACCTTGTACTGGCGGAAGACTAATTTCATTATCATTTATATATTTTTCAAGTTACGAGGACGATTTGTTCCATAATCGTTTTATCCACGAATGAGTTTACATACTTCCGTATATCAGGGAAAAGAAGTATTTCGTCCCACAGCATTATAAATGAAAAAAAAAAATGAAGAGCGAAAATAGAAGTTAAATAAGAAATGTGTAGATACTTTGAAATTAAATTTTATATGTAGTCAATGGAGTAAAAAAAAAAAATTTCACATGTACAGCTAATAAAGGCAATTCTCTGTTTTCATGTAAATATTTTGATTGAACTATTTTATTTTCTCTATTATAATTCACTTTCTCTTTTATCTCAACTTCCATTTTCTCTCATTTTTTATCCAAATAAAATAAAGATACAAAATACCTTTGAGCCAGTGATAATAATATAACTTGTGTTTAAAGGGAAAATAATAGAAAAAATATATATTAAAAAAGATAAATTATTATTGTATTTATAGATTATATAATATAGATTTAAAAGTGAAAACAATTTTTTTAGGGGACGGTGTTCTGTTTGAGCAATTGACAACCAAAACGAGTATACACAGAAAGATCCAATCTTTGAACAGAAGAAAATATTTGCAGGAAGAAAAAAAAAATGGACCCTAATCATGCTTTTCCCACTTCAGTCATCGTCCTCGGGATCAATCACCATTCTCAGCTTCCTTCTGGATCCAGCATTGTTAGGAAATGCACTAACAGCCACTTCATCCTCTGAATCTGCCAAGTCATCCATTTGCTGATCTTCTACTTGGGAGGAATCCATGGAACCAACTCGATTTTCCCTGCAATACAAATTCAATTCAACCACCAAAGTAATCAAATTAGGCCATAAAAGAAGCCTGAGATAAACTGTATCCGCGTATTTCTAATTCTACATTGATTTATAGATTTTGTTGCTTTATGTTAGATATGAAAACACTGAAAGAATATACTATATCAATTCAGCCATCTTCTATTCAGACACAATCTGTTTGACCCCACTACAATTAAACAGGAAAAAAAGTAAACAAAAGCAGTAAATGTTCCGTACAAGCAAACAGTTAATAGGAAACTCAGGTAGATTGGTGTTCATTTCCATAAACCAGATTGTTGTGTTAGTTTAGCTGAAGCAGACATTGATTCTTATTAACATCTGAATAACAAACGTTATTACAATTTATTGTTAAACAAATAGACTAAATACCCAGGAATGTTCAAACACTAAAACCAAAATTGTCTGCCTAAATAATCAAACTAGTGAAAGGTGCTATTGCAACAAGAAGTCTTTTCCCACTAGGTGGCAAAAGTGTACCGTTAGTCTATTACCAAAATAGAACCTCATTGTTGCCACGATTATCCAAGAAAAGTGAAAGTACGGAATATTTACTTGAGAGCAGAGCTGAGCATTTCATCATCAGAATTATCTCTTGTCGATGTATCCTTACTGATGCGTTCAGGTAATTGTTCAGTAGACGATTTGCTATTTATTTTTTTCCTAAATTAAAAAAAAAAAGGACAGTTAATCCCAAATAAAATATAAGTTTAGATATACAAGAAAAGTCTATCATTTTTTTCAAGTCAAAGCAGATAGGATCGGGAAGAATTACCAGATCAAACTAAATTCCTGACAAAGCATTTATGAACCTATCACTAATCTGTGAACTTCTGGTCTCCTAGAAAAGGAAAGGCAACGAACATTACCTGAGAACAGAGCTGAGCATTTCATCATCAGAATCATCTGTTGACAATCTATCCCCACTGGTATGTCCATGCAATAATTTGCTATTCTCCATTTTCTTCCTAAAATTATAAACATTAAACAGTAGTTAAAGGGAGGAGAACTAGGAGACACTCATGCAGCTGGTCAGCACAATAAAAATGCATTTGACAAAGTACTGAAATTCAGTTGAAGCATATATTTATGTATATGATTCGAAACAATGTCTATTGAAGAAATGGTAAATGGCCTTTTGCAAGTTTCACATGACGAAGAGTGAATATTATTTTGCAAACAGGTGGAAGAATTAATGCCTCAGCTTTGTAAAACTACAGACTAAACACAACATTACCTTTTTACCAATGATATCAATGTCTCATCATCAGACTCATTCATTCTATCAATTGAACCATCCATGAGATCTGCACCTTTTGGGTGCATTTTGCCTCCAGAACTCTTCTTCCCGGGAATAGATAAACCAAGCTGCTTAAGTTTTCGAGAGACTTGGGCAGAAGTGAATTTACCATCCTTATCCAGTGCATTGGCTATCATGTAACTACATCTTCTGTGGTCCTTGAATCTGCAGAAATAACAACCCAAATATTAACAGAAAATCTAAATTCTTCTGTTATTAGTCAATTTGTGCAAAATATTATTGAAAATTCAGAAAACATGGAATCTTCTTATTTAACTATCTGTTCAGAAATCCTCAAGTAAATAACAGAAAGAGATCAAACGCAATCTTCCACCAAGCAAAACCAAGTTAAGTGGCACTCACTGCTCATATAGAACTTTGATTAAAGCTTCCTGGTTTTCATTGAAAGCTCGAACTCTTTTCTTTTTTTGCCTGTAAATATGAAATTGAACACACTCAGAAGAGCTAAACATGTTTAATACATTAACATGTATGTAAAAAAAATTGTTGAATTAGGATGAACAATAATGACAAAATATGTCATTTCCAGGAGTAAACATAAATTTAATTGAAAAAATCCAGTAATTATTAATAAGCACAAGAGTAATATAAACTTACAGGGGCTGAACCAACAGGCTTCCCTCCGAATTCACTGATTTTTTAGTTTCTCGTGTTATTCCGTCACCATCTAATTGTTTAGGACTACTAGTAGACAAAGGTCCGTCACCATCACCCTTCTTTTTCTTATGTGTAACTGTTAGTCCTAATCTTTTTAACATATTGGAAATTTGAGCTGGTGAAATTTTACCGTCTGGATCTAGCACTTCAGCTATACGACGACTGCATTGTTGGTCTTCTTTGAATCTAGAATATTTGGAGAAAGGAAGAACCATTGATGAAAACAGTTAAATCTTATATGCAAGAGAGAAACAAAAAATTGAAAAGCTACGACTCAGTCTATCATGCTGACTCCTTTAAGTATGTTGGTATCAATGATGTTAAAATATATAAAAGAAAAAAGACTGAATCATTCTCCAAAGTTCAGACAAAAGTTAGATCTGGTTAAACCTACTTCTCGTAGAGATTTTTAATTTGTCTTTCCAAATCACCATCAAGAACAAGTTTTTTCTTTTTCCTTGGAGCTATTTGAGATCCATCTTCCATCAATTGCTCCCCACTGTTTTGTCCAAGTGAACCAAGTATCAGAAACTACAAAATCTCAAGTAAAATTTGATTTTGATGTCAAATTGTAAACGTACTTATGGTCATCTTTGCCACTGTCACTGCCAGAGGTAGATGCAAAGCCTTCAACATCATCAAGCCTGTCTCCATAGAAAAAGCAACGAATAAAAAAGTTGTCTCATTGCAGATAATTCTTTGCGGTATACTTCCTTGTCTTGATCAAGAATAGTTATGAACCAATCAAGCATAAATTGAAAATTGGTTCCACATTCTGAAAATGGTCATCTTTCCAAAATTTTCCCAAAAGAGATAGAAAGTACAAATGTTACATAAGAAGCTTACAAGTTTGAGAATTGTATCTTACTTGTATCCTGAGCCATGAGTAATTATAATATCAGCTTCGTCATCACCAAGTGCATCAGCTATGCTTCTACGAGTCCACGCCCTAGCTGGGGATGAACCAATTTCTTCTTCTCCTTGAGTGCTATTCCAATTCATACTTTCTTTCTTCAAATGGCCAAGCTCACTCAACATATATTCAGCATTGATGTAATGGCATTCCCGTCGAGTCTTCCAGAAAAGGACTTCCACAAACAAGAGGGGCTGCTTTTTCATTTTCTTTAGCATCTTTCTGACCAAACAAGTCAGGAAATCAACTATACTTGCATATTCCTTGCAGGGACATGACTTTTGTTCAACAAGGATGTCATAAAAAGTTGTGAGCAGTGACAACTGCAAGAATATATCAACAAGATTAATAAATAGTATTCAGTATTCACATTCAGAAACTACAAACTCATTGAAGATGAAATGCTTTCTAGACATAACCTGGTAAAGCATAGGATGGAGTTCAAGGTCATCACTTATTCTCTGCAGCATGCTTATTATGTAATGATTTGTAGCAAGGGAATTGCTCTTGTAAAACTTGAGCAACCAACATAATTTCTGAATGATATTGTGATTCGCAAAGGCAGAGACCACCGTTGAAACTTTGAAATCAACTTCATTAATTGCATTTAGCTGCTCATCTTCAGAAAAATCATTAGTGCCATCCAACATATCCTCATTAACATGTTCATAATTTGTGGCTTCCATTGGTTCCAAACCAACTTGAGAGTTCCCATCTTCCTCAGCATGATTTTCATGTTCGTTATCATCAGGGCCAACATTATCCCCAGTGGTAGGCATTCCTGCATTTGGTAGGAATTCCTGCGGGGGCTGATTTTCTGCTGATTGATTGACAGTTGAGATGCCAGTTTCATTTTGAATGGAAGAATGATCTCCAGTTGGTTTGTCTCCTGACTCTACTCCTTCTGGAAGTTTCTTTTTTTTTACTTTCCTTGATTTTTTAGACACCTTGAGTTTATAAGATATAAAGTAGAGAAAAGGATCAAAATTTAGGAAAATTTTAGACAGTATGCTCTGCAGCATATCTTTTAATGATTTTTTCTGTACATATCTGTATGCATGTATTACATTATTAATTATTAATGTCAAGGACCAACTCTCCTAAAAGTTTGAGCTGTTAGTGAAGGATCATTAATGGCCTTATTCCATTTCAAACAAAGCCAAAAGTTATTACTTTAAATGTAAAATTGAAAGCACTGAACGATTAGGGTATTGCACATGATGTTGAATCGATAACTATGTGGTAAGGTGGTAACACCGTAACAGGCAACTCACCTTGTTTGTTCTAGATCTTAACACTTTATTTCAAAGATATAACTAACTTTTAACTTGACAATTGCATATTCATAGACATAAACACATAATTTCAGCTTACCCTCAATGCTCCTCGAGACTGAAGAATATCCATCAGCTCAACAACCTTGTGAATCATTTCTACCAAATCTGCAAGATCACTGACAAACAACAATCATAAATATAGCAGCAAAAAAAGAACAGTGGATTATACACACAAACACACAATAAAAATATGTATATAATAAAATCACTATTATCATTGGAGTTACATATGACAAGTGACAGCAATTGAACCTCCCATGGCAGTCAATTTTGCATACAATGCATTTGAATTGAAAAGTGCAAATTAGTTGAGTTGATTATAAAGGAGAAAAGTTATTTGATTGGAAAGAAAAGTTTTTACACTTTATATCACAATGCAGCTTTCCACCATACTTAGCTTTCTAACAAAGTAACCGTTGACACTCATACACCAGAAGAGTATATTATGCTTTATTTTTTTATACAAAGTATGAACTAAAAAGACATAAGAAGTTGTTGACCAATAAAGGTCCTTTGAATAGCCTTTTAACTATTCTAGGACCAGAAGGCTGCTGAAATATAAGTTTAAGACATGAAAAAAGAAGTCAATATGTGTCAATGATAAAGGAATATGAATAAAGAGGTCAAACCTTTTGGGTTGCTTGTGGGTGTCAAAGGTTTTCATCAAATTCAATAGGAACTGAGTCATCCCTTCCTCTGTCTGATCATAAAATAACTTGTACAGAAGGATGCGAGCTGTTTGTGGCTCCTTTGAGTCTTCAGGCAACAATTTAAGTATCAAATCCAGCATACGGATCTGAAAAATCAAGAAAAAGGGCAATTAGGAAACATTTAAGGTTATGCACAGGGATGGGGTGGGTTCTTGTCACCAATCATATGCCTAACTTAATGTAATGGGGAAATTGCCGAATTTATAAAATTAACCAAAACAATAATAAATCAAAGTGTGAGCCATGGAATGCAAACAAAAATGGAATAAGATGAGATTGACAAAGAAAAACTGTTTATAGAAGTGAATTAGCTAGTTAGATATATTTACAGTTAACCTAAGCACCTTGGTTAAAAATGAGTGCACAGAAATAAAAGAAAGAACGTCGAAAGATGTCTATTTCCACCCCATGATGTAAGGAAACATGCAAAAAACTAAATAAACAAATCATAGCAGAACATATTAAGATTTGGTAGTGCATATCACCATGTTTTTCAAAAGAGAACCAGCTGCAGATAGAAACCCGTAGTCATTTGTTTCCTTTAGACCATCATAGGCATGCCGCCACTTTGAAATGACCAATTGGAACATTGACTCATTCAAGGATGCTGCAATTGGGCCACATATTTGACCACTGAAATCTGATGTATCTGCATCTTTATCACCAAATGTCTCAAAGGTGTCCCCTCCCTCCTTGGTCTTATTAAGAAAAGAACATATGTAAGAATGACATCTTTTCTCAATTGTGTAGATTGAGAAATCACGTATTGACGTATATGCTATTTACAAACAAAGCAGCAAATGATACCTCACTTCGGTGAGAACAAGAGATGCTGTTAATTATAGTCTAATTTCATTTTGATTTCCCTTTGTCCAGCCAAAATTTTTCATGTATAAATTTATCATTCAGCACAGAAATAATGACTAATCTCATATTCACCTTAATAAAATCTAATATCAATGATCAGGAAAAAGAAAAAAAGCAAGAAAATCAAATCAATTGAGATTTTATCTTCTTGTTGTTTCCTTTATTGTATTATGAAAAAAATAGTAATTAGTATGCTCTACTATAGATGTAAGACCTATAAACAATCATTACAAAAAAGTTTGCTTCAACATGCTTTGAGAAAATGAGAGTTACACCAACTTAAACAAATCAGAAATTCATTATGCTTAATGCTAAAAGCTAAGTAATTAGATTAGAAAACAGCTAAATATGCATGGAGAATCTATAAAATCCCAACATTTTCATGAATAAGAAATTCTACTTGATCCAGACCATGAATACTTAAAAAGTTGCATTTAATAGTTAATGACTTGATGCCTCTAACCAAGGGGGCAATGTTAAGTATTTCAGATTGAAAGAGAAAAGGAGAAAAGTATGCTGAGATATGCAATTCACATATTATCATTCTCACCTTAGAAGCTGAATACTTGTAAAACTGAAATGAGGTGACAAATTCAGCCACTTGAAAGAAAACAACAACATCACTTTTTTGAATTGACGGATGTTCCTTTTCAATATCTTCACGAATGGATCGCATCAAAACTGAATCAGGTTCAAATTGCAGTGACATTACTTTTAGCTTTTCAATTGGAAACCAAAAGAAGAGAAACATTTTCAAATAATACTATTTATTCTGAAAAATAAATCATACCATTGTATCCCCCAGAAAGAAACTGATTCACAAATCCCTGAAGCAACTCCAATATATTATCTTTTGTTGAAGGCAACCTTGGATGATCCCACGCAATTCTTTTGGTTGGACCCCGAGTGACATTTTGTGCTTTAAGCAGCACATTATGAGAAGAATTAGGATTTCCCTTAAATACTGCCTTAGAACCATCCTACCAAACAGAGACAACCGTTATCACTCAAGTCCATCATGATAAAAGCATCACTAGGGCAAAAAAGGTAGTACCATGGTAAACCGAGCAAATGTTCCACTAAATTGAGAATGTCGACATATATTGCTGAGCTTACAAATATTTCTTCTCTTCTTTTCCTCCTCCATAATGGACTGGAGACTATTTAGAGAAGTCTGGGGGTCTTCATCCGCCTAAAATGAAGTTTACAAAATGTAACTGACAAAACAAAATACTACCTAAGAATAAGATATAACAGCCTTAGATAGGAGCAGTTAAAAGAGGAAATCATCACACATTCCACAAAACCTTAAGTTATGTTAGCAAAGCACATTCCAGAAAGAATAATCTAAATTAGTAGGTTGCTCCTTGCCAGCTTGGGGAAAAAAGACATTAGTCACAATGAGAGGGCTAACCTTTGATCCCTTTGAATGTGCCCTAATAATTAGCTCCGGGTCCTGACCCACAAAAATGTAATGGAAAATTTCCAGTAGAAGCAAGTTATCCTGACGGAGATAAACATTCGAACCACCAACATATTGAGATATAACCAGGATTATATCCATTACATTCTCGCGAAACAAAAGTTCCAGAAATCGGTCTCTCAACGACAAAAACTGAGTAGCAAGTCCCCCTGACTTCTGGTGCAACGGAATCTCTTGAACAGCTAAGATATTCCTAAATAACGTAAGCACTAGCTGTACCAATTTCCAGTCTTCCTCACTGAATGCATTACTGCACACAGACAATTAAAAACACACAAATAAGCAAGTATTCCACCTCTCTCTTTCCTTTCACACTCAACGACAACAACACCGGGAAAAAAAACACATTCCAGTTCAGAACCACTCACCGTTCCAAATTCTCAAGCGGTTTTTCCAGAAACGACACTATGACTGCAGCAACATCACTGTTCGTCACTGCAGACTTCAAACCCCACAGATACTCCAACTGCTGAGGTATATCCGTCGAAGAAGGCTCGATAGGCATCGTCAGGAACACCAGAACCTTAACTGAGAGAAGAGAGGAAAAAAAAAACTAGTACCAATCAACCAAAGGCCAAAAACGCATTCAATAATAAATTCAGGAAATTGAAATAAGATAATAATAAAACCTGCATTCAGAAGCAAGTTACGATCCTCGTGGTAGTACTCGATGATAGGAATCAAGTCCTTGGAAACGGTGTTCCACTTGCAAACTTGCTTGAAGACGTCGCGCGTTTGGGGATCGTCACGCCGCAGAAACCTCAGCAAGTCTTTCAGGTTATCTGGAAATCGGTAACGAATGTGAGCAACGAGGAACAGGAAATTTTCACCGAATCGAATTTTGAAAAATAAAATAAAAAGGAACATCGGAAATGCGAGAGATTCTCACCGAGACAGTATTCGCCTTTGGTATAACCAATTCGGTTGCCTTCAAGGTCCTGTTCTTCGGTTCCGAGGCCGGCGCAGATTAGGGATAAGCCTTCGGTGTCCATGGTGTTGAGAACCAGAAGATTGGGTTGTTTCGGTGACGGAATTTGGGAGTGTGGCTGGGGTTTTGGGATCTAAAAGAAGGTGTGAGTTGCGTTGAGTTGAGTTGAGTTGAAGAATGCGGAAAATCTTCCCGCGCTTTTCAGAGTAGGACCAGGGAGACCAAAACGGTGTCGTTTAGGTTGATGGTTATTTGGGCCGTGGGCTTTAATAACGGGCTATCGTGGACGGATATTGAGGTGGCTGGTGATAAACACACTTCCATTTTTATATAAATACACCTCTCTTTTTTTTTAAATATATGAAATCCCTAAATTACCCTTATTTGCACCTTTTTTCTTCTTTTTTCCTCCGTGCACCTCTCTTCTTCTTCCTCCTCCACACACACACCTCTCTTCTTTTTTCTCCTCGGCACACCTCTCTTCTTCTTTTTCCTCCGTGCACCTCTCTTCTTTATTTACACCTCTCTTCTTCTTCTTCCTCCGCACACACACCTCTCTTCTTCTTCCTCCGCACACACACCTCTCTTTTTCTTTCTCCTCCGCACACGCACCACTCTTCCAGGGAGACTGATCCCATTAGAAACAATATTCTATGTTTGGACTTGATCCGGACATTTGGCTGCATAGAACATCCTTTTTCTTACTCTTCCTGGGGGATCATGACATCATGTTGTCTTATACTCTTATATTAGAATACAATATCATGAAGTGGATCTATTTCAACTAGACGTTCCCAATCTGTATTAGAATAACAAATCGCCTATGTATTGCCTTTGGCTTCATAAATAATCCCTTAGTGGGTTCTCCGGATGGATTTCACATTCCAATTTCTGTCACATGTACACATACTTCATTGTTCATGGCTGACTAACGTTGCTTTTGAGGTTCCCTTTAATTTTACTGCCAAGAATAAAAATCATGAGCAAAAAGGGAGCTTTTGTTTTCATTTCCTTTACTTGGCTTTTCAACTGTTTACTTGGCTCTTAGAATCCATGGGATCAGTCTCCCCAGAAGAGAGGTGCGCGTGCAAAGGAGAAAGAAAAAGAAAGGCGTGCGTACGGAGGAAGAAGAAGAGAGGTGTGCATACAGAGGAGAAAGAAGAAAAGAGGTGTAAAAAAAGAAGAGAGGTGCACGGAGGAAAAAAGAAGAAGAGAACTGTGCGGAGGAGAAAAAAGAAGAAAGGTGTGAAGAGAGGTGTGCATACAGAGGAGAAAGAAGAAAAGAGGTGTAAAAAAAGAAGAGAGGTGCACGGAGGAAAAAAGAAGAAGAGAACTGTGCGGAGGAGAAAAAAGAAGAAAGGTGTGTGTGCGGAGGAGGAAGAAGAAGACAGGCGCAAAGAGGAAAAAAAAAGAAAAGAGGTACAGATAAGGGTAATTTAAAGATTTCATATATTTTTTTAAAAAAAGGGGTGTATTTATATAAATATGGAGGTGTGTTTATCACCAACCTATTGAGGTTTGCCAACTGTTTGAGTTGAATCCAAATTATTTTTCATATGTTTCAGGATTAATTCATTTTTAATTTAACATGTTTTATAATCAAAATATTCTCTCTGTCAAAGAAAAAAAAATCAAGATATTCTTAAAATTTTAAAATACTAAAACTACACATTGTTGACAACTTAGTTTAAATACATTAATAATATGAAGAACAAAAATTACATTGTTATCCATAAACTTTATGTATTATAAGATCAATACTTTTTATAATAATTATTTAAAAAATTATATATATATTTTTAATTAATTGATAATATAAGAAGTATTTATACTAACAATGCATTAAAAATTAAAGTTTATTATTAATTTCTCCCTCAAGTTTTACAAACTGTTTTCTTTTTTATATTAAAAAAAGACAGACTACTCCTAAAAAAGCAAATGTAAAACTTATCAATCACTGTTAGCAAAGAAGATTATAAGAGAGAACCAGAGGTGGCTGAAACATTGTCGTTTTTTTTCGAAAATAAGATGGCTGAAGAAGACCCGGGAATAAGATTAGTTTCAAGATCAAAAGAGACTATTAATACATGTTAGTTGTGAATTAAGTTTACTAAATTTTCTCTTATAAAAACTTTTCCAATTACTTCTTTATCAATTTATTTCCTTAGAAAAATTTGTATGTAAAGAATGAATGATGATGCAAACTACACAATTATAATTAATAACAAGAAATTAAAAGTGTAGGGAAAGAATAATTACAAACTTGATTTTATACTGGTTCGGTCAATCCTGCCTACATCCAGTCCTCAAGTCTCTCACTTGAGATTTCCACTACTCTTGTAAACCTTACAATAAAATGAATCATCCAACACCTCGGAACTTCCTTTCCTTGTGTTGAGATTCAAACACCAACAAGGAGAAAAATCCTTTCTCCTTTACAGATCCAATGATCTATTAAGTATTACAGAATGACTCTCTTGAAGAGTGGATATTACACTTTTATGATCTTTGATGAACTCTTTAGAAATTTTGCAAATGATTTTTGGCCAAGTGATTTGTAAAGATTATTTTCACAATAGAGTTCGTCACCTTTCTCTGAAAAATTATAGGTATTTATAGACAATTGTTTCTTGAGTTATGTCTTTTCATGAAGAGTTGTAACTCTTTATAATTTTTCAGAAAATAGGCTCTGGTAATCGATTACAAGACTTGGTAATCGATTACCAGAAACATGTCACTTGTTTTGGCTTATGAAAACTTAAGATATAAAAAGCTTATATTTTACAGTTAAAAATATTTTTGTTTAATCTTTTGAATACTATTTTTGCTTTCTTTTCAAACAACTTATTCTTATATTCAAAAGTATTAAGTTTAGGTTTTCTTGAAATTCTTATTTTAATGGCCAAGTGAAATTTGCAAATTCTAAAAGTTCATTTTACATACTAAGCTAAGCAATCAAGACTTATATAGTTATCACTTGAGATTTTACTTCTTGATCAGCTTGCTTTAACTTGACCTTTATTTTCTTCAATGTTTTGGCATCATCAAAACTTTGTGCATATTTTCTTCCACGATACCAATTAAAAGTAATTTTTAATATAATTATTTAACAAATTAATCTGCTCCGTCCATTTAATTTATAATAAGTTTAATGGTATTAATAAATTGTTGCACTCATGAACCATATGTTTCCAACAATTTAAAGCGAATAAGAACAAAAATAAACATGTCTAAACTCATCTTACTTTAACCCACAACATAGTCAGTAAATACTAAATAAGGTGATAGGCCGTTAACAGGAAATCTGAAACTATTTTGACACCTACTAAAGGTTACTAATCACGCCAAAGCAACAAAGAAAAACCATAATTTAGGAGGTGGTTTGTTCCAACAAACAATACGGGTGATTAGGACTCAAAAAACATTTTGTTTCATAATTTAATCACCGTAATATTAGATAGATACTTAAATACTTGGTTGCAAATCACAAGTTGGTAATGAAATAAACGCATTAACTGAACACAAGAGTTGCAAATCAGAGTGTTACTCCCACTTCTTGTTGTAGTATTGGAGAACAAACTGTTGCTTTCCTTTCTTAAACAGATTCTCTGCGTCTCTTGCTAGTCAGTGTCGTATTCATATTAGTCCTTCTGTTGCTGCTCTCTGTATGGACTTATTAATCGAATGACAGAAATCTTACGTTATATGACTCTCTTTTTTTAGCAGATTTTTATTATTAAATAATTTTATCTTAAAAAAAACTACCACTCTTTATTTTATTTTTTAAGAACAACTTTTGTTTATTTTTATGTGTTGTTTAAAATTTTTATATATACAACCCACAAAATCACAATGGGTCAACGGATTATAAAGTAAACAGTATTTTGAATATAGTGATTTTAACGATGTCAATAAATTTATAGTCTAAACTTTTAATACTTCTAAAAGTCTCTTATCATTTAAGGGTTAAAGTTAATGATTACTTATAAATCATCTTTCCCTTCATTCATCAAAGCATTTTTTAAAGGACCAGATGATCTAACAAACATCAAAATAAATAATGTTAGAGAAAAATATATACACTAGAATGAGGTTAAGGATTTATGATTAAAATTTTTGTGTCTAAAAATTTCACATCACTTAATAGTTAAAAACAATAATCATTTATAAACACCTTCTTTCTTAATTTCTTGAGACAACGAGATATATAAAATTATATTAGGTCAACAAACATCAAAATATATAATAAATCAAATATTATAACTCTAACAATGTCAAGAAATTTGAGATCGAAAAGTATATATTTTTTTAAAATTAATAAACTATAGAGATATTAATGGTTACTTTTAATCATTCTTAAATTACTCTTATTTTTTTTTCACTAAAAAGATATAATTCATTATCATCAATTATCTTTTAAATTAACATAATTTTATATTATAAATCAGAATATACAAATTTTTATTTAACATTTTTAATATTTCTCCTATTTTACATTTTAGATAAGTATTTTCCATACCACTTCAGCTTCTAGTAAAAACACTTTTTTCTATACCACGTAGACTGTTTTTTTAATATTTATTTATATACTTTTTTTTATAAGCACTTATCTTTTAAATTTATCTTTTCACTTTTATCTTACTTCTAAATTGAATATCAATAATTTTTAATAGAAATTATCAATAATTAAAAATAATCGTATTTAACAATTTAAATTATTTATTACAAATTTAAATTATAATTTTTTATAAATATTTATTTATTATAAAATTGAAATTTAATATTATTTATATATTTAAACAGTACTATTACAAACTTTAAGTATATTAAAAAAAACATATATCCTATTTAACGCTAATACTAATTAGACGTACACATTGCTATAAAAGAAATTCATTATTAATTAATGAAAAATATTTACATGTAAGATTTTTTTTTAACGGTTGATACTTATTAGTTATTATGGATAATAACGGATATTTTTTATTATTGGCTAGAATTTATATTTTTTAATGACAATAATAAAAATTCAAAAACATTGTATATACATTATTTCAACCTTTATTATTATGTTATCTATAATAATTATGAGTATTCATTAGTTAGTGTATAATTATTAATTTTTATTATGTATCCAATAGTCTCATATAAATGATAGATAATGACTCTTTGACTGTGTCATCCTTAAAAGATTATTGAAGTAGTATGTTGTAACTCACGTGATAGATCATTTTGGATTTGACTAAACATGATTGAGATCCCAATTACTAAGTATTTGTGTACCCATTTGTCTTAAAAGTTATTTAATATCAAAGGTGATCAAGTTGGGAAGTCCATTTTGAGTCTAATCCTAAGTCAATACTATAATAACACTAGCCATTTTATTAAGGGATCTCTCCAAACCTCTTCATAGTTTTCCGCTCAAGTCTAGGAAAGTTGTGTACCCTCCTAAATATGATTCTAAGGTGATACTATAAGGATGTTAGTCAATTTATCAATCAACCTCTTTGAACCTCTTCGCGCTTTTGCACTTGAGGCTTAAGGGATGTATACATTCTTAAGTTTGACCTCGAGTAAATATTATAGTAATGTTAGTCAATCTACCAATTGACCTCTTTGCACTTTCATACTTGAGACGTAAGGATTGTGTACCTTATTAGGTTCGATCCCGAGACATCATTATAAGTGATAAATTGCTTCATCAACTAACTTATTAAGGTTTTTCGTGATAGATACTTAAGGTTGAAGAGTTGTATATCATCTAAAATCTAATTCATAATCTTTGTATAGTCAACACATATCTAACATGTTTATAGAAAGAGACAATTTTTTTTGACTTTTTTCATCTTGAAATCATATTTGGAATGATAGGTTACCAACTTTTATGCAAGGTTGACTCAAATCCAACTTGACAAAGGGTGAGGAATTGAGTTTAAATGTTCATTGTATTATCCCCTTAAATTTCTTTAACGGATAAATTGATCAAGTCAATAAATACAAGATTATGACCTAAAATTTCTAAAGTAGTAATTGACATGTATATATATATATATATAAGGATTTTTTTTAAGGTTTAGAGTGTCACAATACACTTTCGAAAGTTTTAAACTTAGACACTCGTTAAATTTTCTATAAAAAAATATTTCATATCATAATAATATATAATATTGTTTTTAGGGTTTCAAACCCTAGATTATACTTTTGAATATTATAAATTTTGACAATCACTAGTATTTTTTTATAGGAGATCATCCATATAAGAATAATTATCATAAAATAAATCATTAATTTTATTATATATATGTATACACAAATAAAATCATAAATCTAAAATAACTAAATACCTATTGTAAACAATTTTAAAATTCAATTATAGCATTGACTAGCTTTGAAGGGCATGGTTTAGGGAACTAAACATATCATGTTAAGCGTCTCTTCGATACAAACGAAGTGGTGTCGTGTCTTGAGTCCTTCCCACTTTATATTTGTCTCATAACCCAACCTTTGCCGAACTTAACGGCGATTTCTCCAATCCTTCAATTCCACCTTCATCTTCTCAACATCCTCTCCATCTTTATATTTTCACACCTTCTTCACACCCCATTTCCTTCTCTTTCTCTCTCTCTCTCTTAACAATGTCTCAGGTAGTGGCCACTCGATCCATTCACACCTCCCTCACGCGCCCCACTTCAGGATCTGCACACCACAGGGCTCAAACGTTGTTGAAGCCTCCAACTTTTGCTTCCAAAGTGCTCCCACTTCAAAGGAACAGCCCCTCCAAGGTTTGTTCCCGAAGTTGCCTCGTCAATGCAAGGAAATCTGCACCCACTGAAGTCGTTCCCGTGTCCCCCGAGGATGATTCAAAGGTTCGTGCCTTCTCTCTCTCACTGCAATTTTTAGGAAAAATATGATGGGGGTGAGAAAATTTGATATTTTGGGAAGGACCCAAAATGAAAAATGATTCATGGGCATCTTGTGCTAGTGTTAGCGAGATAAAGAGATAGAAGAGGGAGAAGCGTAGATGTGATAAATGATATGATGCAACAAAAAGAGAGATAGAAAGAGACGAAGAGGGTCAACCAGATGTACGAAGAGTGTTCATGTTTTATTACTCAACCCAAAATAGAAGTAGAGTAATGATAAACATATACTTTTGGGGTGGATTGAGGTAGAAAGAAGTAAATGTCTGAAGAGAGAAAGTGATAGATGTAAAAAGTGATGTGATAGAAAAGGAAGTGAGAGATATGAAGAAAATTGGGTGAACATGAGATGAAAGTGTGTGTCTTGGGACTTGGGAGTATTTTCCATGAAGTAAGTGGAGGTGGTTGAGGAAATCTTGTGATTGTAACCCTTTTCATGTTGTGGTGAATAGATTGAGGAGGAGTTGCAGCACTTGCGTGGTATACAGCAACTTAGTGACACTTCTGTTGGAATGTGGTCCAAACCCACGTTTAGGAGGAAGACGAAGATTGTTTGCACCATTGGTCCTTCTACCAACACCAAGGAAATGATTTGGAAGCTGGCTGAGGCTGGGATGAATGTTGCCCGTTTGAATATGTCTCACGGAGACCATGCTTCTCATCAGAAAGTTATTGATTTGGTTAAAGAGTATAATGCTCAATCCAAGGACAATGTAATTGCAATTATGCTTGATACCAAGGTAATAATTAAGTTCTTCAAGTTATTGTTTTTTTAAGGATACTTTGGTCATGTCATATTTCTGTGATCACAGTTTAATTTTGCTGATATGTATTTTTTTCTCGGTTTTCAGGGTCCTGAGGTTAGGAGTGGAGATTTGCCACAACCAATCAATTTAACAACTGGGCAGGAATTCACTTTTACCATCCGGAGAGGTGTTGGAACTGCAGATTGTGTTAGCGTGAACTATGATGATTTTGTCAATGATGTGGAAGTGGGGGACATGCTTCTTGTCGATGGTATGGAAATTGACTTATTGGTGAAAATGTTTGAATTATAAACAATTTGTTTTGTGCTCATGGAATGATAAACCACCAAACATGGGACTAAGTTATTCTTTTGTGGTTTTCTTTAACATTTAGTCTCTGGAAAAAATTGTGATCTAAGGAATGAGTCTTCCAAGGCAGTGTAGCGTGGTGGTTTTCTGGTGCAAATATGTTATAACCTGTCTATACATCTTGATCCGTTTGTATTTTCCTGAATCATTACTGGTTGTTTGACTTTATCAACATGGTTTTGGGTTGAGGATAAAAGCATTACATCTTACCCCCATCTTTTATCCTTATACAAAGTCACAAACTTGTGTTAGATTCATAAATCATTAATTATGACTTATAAAAATTTCAGTCAACATAACATGAATCAACTAACCAAACTATTGGAATATGTATTTGTTTTTCTAATGAAGCATATGATATACTAGAGACAATGTTTTACATAATGCATTTATTGTATGTGTAGCATTATTATTGTTGGACTATATCTTTAGTTGCCTATTTATCTCAGAAAGAGTTAATACCGAGTCTTTGATGTGTACTATTGCGTATGATGTAGGTGGTATGATGTCTTTGATGGTCAAGTCTAAGACAGAAGATTCTGTGAAATGTGAAGTTGTTGATGGAGGAGAGCTCAAGTCAAGGAGACATTTGAATGTTAGAGGAAAAAGTGCAACACTGCCTTCCATCACTGGTTAGGTTTTGGATTATTATTTATTCTTATTTTTGATAATTTTTTTCTGCCTCTTTGTACACACCTCTTCATATGTGTGGGTACTGGCCACTAGGTGAGGATTAAGGTTATGTTGATTTCCCAAAGACATAATATTTGTATTGATTTGCTACAGAGAAGGATTGGGATGACATCAAATTTGGAGTGGATAACAAAGTTGACTTCTATGCTGTTTCTTTTGTTAAGGATGCCCAAGTAGTTCATGAACTGAAGAATTATTTAAAAAGTAAATATTCAAGATACTTGTAACTTTTTTAATAAGTCCATCCTATTAGTTTTTTTAATTATTTTGAAATATGATAAATTCTCCACTCAACACTGCAGGCTGTGATGCTGATATACATGTCATTGTAAAAATTGAAAGTGCAGACTCTATACCAAACTTGCATTCAATTATTACAGCATCTGATGGGGTGCTAATCTAATCCTTAAACTATTAACATTATGGTCATTGCCAGATTCTGTGAAATAGGGTTGATTTAGCCCATATTGTAAAAACATGAATCTTTATATATGGAGTGTGTTTTGTTTAGAGGTTGTGGATTACGTTTGTGGAGCACTTGTTTACTGAATGTTGATGTTGAACTGTCTACTTTTGCCATCCTGTTTAGGCCATGGTTGCAAGAGGAGATCTTGGTGCAGAGCTTCCTATTGAAGAGGTTCCACTTTTGCAGGTAAAGTCCTTTTAAACTGAAATAATATTAATGGTAAAGATAAATTATCAGTTGGTTTGCTTCCATAACTGGAAATCAATTTGAGTTCTTCTAAATATCCATTATGCCTGCTAATATAGGAGGAGATAATCAGCATATGCCGTAGCATGGGAAAGGCTGTTATTGTGGCAACAAATATGCTTGAAAGCATGATTGTTCACCCAACACCAACCAGAGCCGAGGTATCTGATATTGCAATTGCTGTTCGAGAAGGTTCTGATGCCGTGATGCTTTCTGGGGAAACTGCTCACGGAAAGTAAGTAATAATTCAATGGCTTGATGTGCCCAAATACCTTTATGGGCGATATTCCCCAATTTGAGTTCTTACAAATGAAAGGAAATATCAGTCAAGTTAGTGTTACCTTAAAAATTTAGGTTTTAATTATTTGCGCAATTGAGAGTAGGTATTGTGATTTTACTTGCTAGAGTATCAATATCCGGTTTCATTAATAGCATTGAATCTCGGTGACTTGGATTCTTGGAAGACTAATCTAAAGCAAGAGCATTCATGGGATGTGACAATAATAATTACATTTATTATAATGCAGGTTCCCACTAAAAGCCGTGAAAGTAATGCACACTGTAGCATTACGGACTGAAGCCACTATACCTGATGGTCAAATGCCACCTAATATAGGTCAAGTATTCAAGGTTTGAAATCTAAACTCAATGACTCTGACTTTTTTTTAATCACTGTGTTCTAATTTTACTCTTGGAACTAAAATGTGTATTTATTTTGGTACTGTGTAGAATCACATGAGTGAGATGTTTGCTTACCATGCAACCATGATGTCTAATACCCTTGGAACCTCAACTGTTGTCTTCACTAGATCAGGCTTCATGGCTGTCCTTTTGAGCCACTATCGACCTTCAGGCACCATATTTGCCTTTACAGATCAGTAAGTTCCTTTTTCCCTCTCTCTTGATACAATAAGAAACTAATTTAATCAGTAGCCAAATGCATCTGTGCCTAAATACCTTTAAGAGATTCTTTCTAAATGTATTTGGTAACGGGGTTCCATCCTTTGTTATTGTATTTTCCCTTAATATTTAGTTTTATCATTTTCTAAATTGGATGTCTGTGCTTAGTAACAAATGAAACTGATTATGTGGTGACTTATAAAAAATGATTTCCACAATCTAAGAGTTGGAAGATATATCTAATGAATCAACTATTTTAAAGGTTCATGATGTTCTGCTTTTTCAGAAGCTGTTTGAACTTTGAAGTAGTTCTTAACCAATCAATCTGATTTCTTATGTTGAAGTACATATTCAATTGAAAACCGTCACCTAATTATTGTTGGCCACGCAGAAAGAGGATACAACAGAGGTTGGCTTTGTATCAAGGAGTCTGTCCTATTTACATGGAATTCTCTGAAGATGCTGAAGAGACTTTCACAAGAGCCTTGGATTTGCTGCAGGTAATGTTTGGAGGATATCTTCAGTGATTGAAAATTTGAAATGTTACCTAATACCTGTAGAAGCATATAACCAGGTTCAGAGTTCTTATAACAAGAGTAAAGTTCTTGTAATAGCTTTCCTCTCATGTTCATACTATTGAGGCCGGTTCTACATTCAAACATTCAACCATGTCAATCATGCAATACTTTAACCTCGTTACCTGGACCTTTATGCTTTATACTAAGTTTTTTGTTACTGGTAAATAAACAAATGCTTCGGCCTTCACTTGCCAGAGCCAGTTACTAGCAACAGTTGGGCGTCCAATTGTTTTTATTTCTTTTCAAATGGATTGTTAACTTGTTGCAACAAAATGAAATTCTTTCACTTGTTAAGTACACTTGGAATGAGATACAATGCCACTTATATAATAAGGTTCTTTTGGGGCTAAAAAAGCATTCACATGACATGTACAATTCCCTTTTTATTTAGTTTGTTTTTATGATCATATTCATTGGTGTTGTTTCCATATGCAGAAGCAAGGAATGGTGAAATCAGGAGAAGAAGTAGCACTAGTACAAAGTGGGAGGCAACCCATATGGAGGTTCCAATCCACTCACAATATCCAGGTCCGAACGGTGTAAACAAAAAAGGTGAAGAGAGGCTTTCAGGACACACCACATTTTAATTTTAGAAGAGCATGCTCCCTTTAGTGGGTTGATGCCAATTGCATTTTGGTTGTTTGTTTGTTGCCTAGGTTTTTCTTTTATTGCCTTCTTCTTGCCATTTTTTCGGTGATTTTCTATATTTAGCACGGACATTAGACATATGTTAGTACTTGTCATTGAATTTTTTATAAGAAATTGGAATGATAAATGCTTTCAGTCACATCCTGGGACCTGGACCGTGTCACTCACTCAATCGTTCAGTTGTTATATTTAATATCCAAATTATTTGACCATCATCTATTATTAATAATATAAGGGGAGAAGTTTTTCCACAACTTTTTATTCTTCAAAATTCTCAATTCTCTTCCCTCTAAAGTTTCTTTCAATAAAATCAAATATAAATGTAATTATATAAATGTTTATTATAAAAATAAAATAATCTAATAAAAAAATTAATTAGTTTACCCCAAAAATATAAAATCAATACTAATAATTACTATATTTTTCTAATATTATATCATAACAAATATATCAAAATTAAAGAAAAAAATTTAGATTAAAATATTATAATAATTAGTAATCATGATTAAATTTTTGCAATAGTATAAAATAAAGTGCTATTGAAAAAAATGAAAAGACAAATATATAAAAAGTAATATATCAAAATTAAAGAAAATTTTGATAAAAATATTTCAATAATTAAGACAAACAAATATATTCTGTCAATGAATGAAAATAATTTAAGGAAATATTTTTTTTCTTTCAAAATCCCTCCAAATATATCAAAACAAAAAGAAGAGAATAAATATTCTTTATATATTATATTTTTATCAAAACAGATTTTTAATAAAAAAAATAAATATATCAAAATTCTTATTGAATGCAAAACTTATATTATTTATTAATAATTACTAAATGTTTTTTAATGAAATAATATTTTTTCAAAACTTCCTTCAAATATACTAAAATAAAAGGAAGAAAATGAATATTATTTATATATTTTATTTTTATCAAAATAGATTTTTAATAATTAAAACAAATAAATATATCAAAATTCTTTTTAAATGTAAAAGTTATTTTATTAATTAATAGTTAATAATTACTAATAATTATTATTAATGATAATTACTAATTATTTATCGTTCTAAAAATATGTTACTCACACATTAATTTTCTTTTACAATGAATTGGAGAAGAAAAAGTAATATGCAATAAAATAGGCGATATGATGAAGTGAGAGAGGGTGGTGAAATAATTGTGTAGAACTCGCAAAAATTTGGTGTTTGACTATTATTATTTTTTATTTAAATGTCTTAATATAAAGTAAGTGCTTTAGACATTTTGGTTAATTTGGATTTTGAACGAGGCTTATGACACATCACGTGCTGCTCAGACATTTTAATTAAATAATCATGTAACCCGTTTTTTATATAAAGGTTTGTAAGCATGCTTTAACATTTTTTATTCAAATTGTTGGCCTATAGCAGTTTTAAGACCTATCTTGGTTTTTATAACCTATTTTAGTCCAGAGCTAATTCGGTGGAATCTAGGTTTTTAAAATTAAATCGTGTATTTTAAGTTGGTTTTACCAATTGAATGCCATGCAATTCCTTAAAATATTTTTTTTTGAAAATTATTAATAAATTGTTAAAATTATACCAACTAATTTTTACATAATAACATAATAATGTTATTGTTCCGGCTAAAGGGTAGACTAGAGTTTCTTTCTAGATTAAGTCTTAGAGTCAGAACATTCAAAAGTGTAATCTGCTCCCTTAGCCTTATGGTTTTAGGTTTTATATTTTCTTGTTCATGGGCCTCGTGGGCCCCGAGAATGTGGGAATTTCCTTAACCGTTTCTATTGGGAATATTTGATTATTAAAGATAGGATTTTCATCCTTAGTTCACGGATCAAACGCGAGAGGTAATACCCGCTCGGGTATTGGCTGAGCTCACCCAGGCCGATCCTATAATGGCCGAACTCACTCTGGCCGATCTCACCCACGTGACCAGATAAGATCGGGCTTTTGCCGAGATCACCCCCATGGAGGGGGATCAGGTCGGATTCCAATCGGGTTCACCCTTGCAGTAAAATCATATCAGTCCTTTTCCGAGATCTACCACATGGTGAGGTGAGGAGGGTCTCGATTATTTTCCTGAGTCGTATCGAAAATAAATCGATACGGTACACTTGTTTTCTAGCCCTAACCCTATAAGGCAAAAGAGCTTTAATGGATTACTCTCCGGGACCATATCGGAAATAAACCGAGATACAGTTATATCAAAGTTATATCAATATAATTCTTTTGAAACATATATATCATGAACTATTTTTTAGGTGTAAAAGTTTACAATCTATAACTATCAAAGTATAGTCTCCTAAAGTTGATAGTCTACACTACACTTCACTTTATGAATAAACAAAGAGTCATAGACCATAGCTTTCGGCATTTATGACTATCACGTGGCACTATCATTTATGCGAGTACATACCATTACTCTTGGCGGTAAAAAAAGAAAAATGTATAGAAAGAAATAATAATGTGATAAGCAATATAATGAGAAAAAAAAATGAGATGAAGGATAAGAAAAGAAAATGAAGAAAAACAAAACAAATGTATGTTTACAGTTTTTCTAAATATTTACTCTTCTAATGGTGCAGCTTCTATTGAAGATAAGACAGCCCACGTTTCTCATAATCACAAGCTCCCTTTAACTCGTTCTACTCTAAAACCTATACATTTCCTCCAATTGGGTCATCCTACATATCCACGCGCAACACGAGTGGGTGGGCCAAAAAGGAGAAGTACTAGGCCCAGTTATAATTTTTTTTTAAAAAAATTATAAAAATAAACCTCTCCACACTTTATTTACAAAAGTTGATTCCTTTATGTAACACAGGTCAAAATTCGGTTTTCGTCGAGTCAAATTCTGACCTGACTATAGTAGTCTTCCCCACACTTTTTTTTTCGTTTATAATTTTGAAATCACCGAAAATCATTATAGTTAAGTCAGAATTCGACTCTTCGAATATCAAATTTTAACCTGTTACAATAAAGGAATCTACTTTTGTAAATAAAGTGCAGGGAGGTTTATTTGTATAATTTTTTAAAAAAAATTCTAAAACAGTAAAAAATTCCCAATTATACTTGTAAATATAATTTGGCCTAAATTACTCTTGTGCTCCTTTAATTTCTTTCAAACGATGCAATCTTATTCTTTTTGTTTAATTGAAACTAACAACTTAACTTTTTGTTTCTATTATACCATGTGTACTGAACTTGGGAGATGTAGTGACAACAATAGACTTCTCCATATTTTCTCTCATGTTAGAGGGATGGTTTTTTAGTACAGGGTTTACACACAAAAAAAAAAAAAACTACACTTCCTTTCATTTCTTTCTTATTAAGCACATCTAATTTTTCAACTTGTTTACCATTTTTCACATTTTTTTTCTCTTCTCTTCCACTTTTCCTTTACTAATAACACACCCTTAGTAAATGTTAAAGGTGCAAAATAATACTTTTTTTTTACAAAATTATTAATTCTAACAAAAATTACTCTTTCCTGTTTGCAAATGGTGAATGACTCATCAAAATGTCGAATACAAAAATCTTTCTCAACTGGAAAAACACTGATTCTATCTTAAACTTCTTGTTACTTAAAAGGGAGTGTTGTAAGTTATAAACTGATTCTATTAGTATTTAACTATTAACTATATGACTGGCAAACCTTTGTGCTATATGCAACCAATGAGTAGAAAGAGTTGATGACTAAAATTTGATGTTTGGAAGGAATCCTTCGTCCAAAATGCACACAGCTAATCAATAGAGACTTGTCATAATATTCTTCTGTTTCTTATTTATTTGTTTATGATTATATACGTGTTGTTTCCATATATGCTGAAGCCAGAAAGCACTTAATTTAAAAACCGACAAGCAACCCTTATATATGTTTATGCAATGGACGTACCAATACGGAGGTTCAGGACATGCTATATGCAATTTTGGAAGAGCGTATTCCTCTTTCATGGCTTGATATATAATGGTAGCTGTCATGTCATTGAAATTTTGGTCAGAATTTGGAATTGGAAACGCTTTCAGCCATGCAGGACTCAGTCTTTCATTTAGCTGCATTAACATCCGAATTATTAGGCTTTCTTAACTGCCTTTAAAGAAATGTAAACTTGCTTTATATTTGTCTCATGCATTTCAACATGGTTGGGCTAGTCTCGAGTTCAAATTTGATTATTTTATTAAGAGGTATGCTTTCTAGAATTCACTGAACCTTTTGGTTTACTTATGCTTCTGTTCTCTCCCCGTTGCCATTACATCTCTTCCTTAAATTAGATATCATAATTAGCTAAACCTTTCCCATGGATAAGCTCTGCCTTTACCTGTGCAACTTGTTTTAAAATATATACCATTACTTAAGTTGAAAGTAAATGAAACCAGCGAATGTAAAGTTATAAAAAAAAAAAGTGCTATATATTCATTTCATGTGGCCACAATTGCAGATAACAAACACGTTTGGAAAAGTACAACATTATTCTTTTTTCTCAATCATTAATCTTAAAACCAGAACTTGATGATAATAAAATCATTGGTTAATCAATTGCCACTACTACTACTCTTCACACGCTGCCAACAATTGAACTACTATACCCGTTCTGGACATCATAGAATCTTGACCACAGCATCACCCCACCATACTTTGGCGACTTCTTAATAACCGGCAAGATCTGAGAGGTCAAAACATCGGCGGGAACAAAACCGCTTCCAGCGGCGGCCGGAGCCGCCGGCAACCCCAAAAAGAATTTCCCTGCTGGCACAGTACTAGTCCACCGGTTCCATGAACTCACAAGATTACTTATGTTACCATTAGCATACTGACACGGAGGGTTATTGTAAAACTGAACCCAAACAAAGTCAAATAGGGCAGTGTCAAGGGCAGTGCCCAAGAACCTATCAGGAATAGGACACTGAGGTGCAGCACTTAGGTACACCCTCTTACTATACGCCTTGAGAAAACGTGCAAGGTGGTCATAGTTTTGCGTGGAGCCAAGTTCAATGTCAAAGTCTATGCCATCTAACACAGCATCACCTAGTGGCCTTGACGATGACTTGCCACCCAAGAAAGTGTTCCACAAGAAAGATGAAACGTTTCTTGCATCCTCAACGGAAGACAAAGAATAGCTTCCAACTCCACCACCTATGGAGAGAAGTACCTTGATGCCTTTGCTTTGGCAGTCTTTGATTTCGGGGCTGAATTTTGTGCAGGAATTGGTTGCAGGGTTGCAGTGGCCAGCGAGGTTCATTTGTGGGGTTTGGCTGTTGCCGAATGTGTTGAGAAAGGCTATGTTAACGTGAGTGTATTTTCCTGTGGCGCATGCTTCGGCGAGGGTGCCCTCGTTGCCGTTTTGGCCCCAGTAGATGGCTATGCCACCGCCGTGAGAGGTTGAAACGAGAGTGGAGAAGAAGAGGAGGGGAAGGAGAAGATGTGATGCATGATGAGAGGTTTTGGTCTTGCCCATTTTTGTCTTTCAGCTTTTGGTGTGTTCTGTGTTGTGAAGGGTTCCTTGTGCTTTTGATATTTATAGACCCAGTGATGGCTCTTTGCAGCTTTTAAGTTTGGAGATTGGAATGAGCTTCCCATACGGGGAAAAGGTCAAAGAGCTTTAGTTTTCCCTTTTCAACAACTCCATTTTTGTCAATTAATAATTAAGGAAAATGTTGAGTATACGATAATATATATAACAACAACTGATAAAATTAATTTGTGGGGTCTGTAGTATATCGTTATCACTATGTTTATGATTATCTAGATGAACAAAAACAATGAGAAGAAGGGTAATTATTGAAACTCAAAAGAAGTATGATGTTATTATTGTGTTATTTTCTTCATGGTTTGCTTAAAACTGAAATCAGTTGACTCGATTGCATTTGCATGACGTATGAGCTGGTTACCTTATAATAATTAATTGCAGCAGAAATCAAAAGAAGTATTGATGCAACCTGCCACACTGTCTCCTTTCTGACCGATTCTTGTGTCTAAGATATCCCTAAACTTTTCTAAAATGTAAACTTATCTATGAAATCTGCAGATTCGAAATTGAAAGTAATATCTTTGTTGATGTCAACTAATTGACATTTTCAAAACTCCCCCTTTTCAATTTATTCTTGCTGTAAACTGATTCCCTTAAAGTTGACTACACATGATGAGCTTCAGCGTTATTGAAAAGAATGTCACTGGCACTGCATAATTATACATATACTCTCGCATATAGATAAATTTCTTTATGTAGTCACTAGTCAGAATTAATTATACCATACATGCACGCTAATTCTATCATGTCATACTTATGACGATGAATTTACACCAAGCAAAAAGTTTATCTTGTTATTTATACACTAAGTTGACCAAGCCACGCTTTTGACACTGAATGTGCGCTTCACATCATGTTCCCCCATGTTCAAACCACTTGCAGCCATTGTGGACTGAATTTGGATTATTATTTTGACATTTTGAGACTACTACCATATTCAAATATTAATTTTTCCCTACGCCCTAACATTATTCCTTTTGACATAAATAAATCCACCGAATCAAATTAATTCAGATTTATCGGATTTCTTCAATTATATTTTTCGACTATCACTATCTAATTCATGCCACTAGTGCAAATAATTCTTAAACTACTTTGATATTATTAATTAGTGAGAAGGGTAGGTAACAATTTTTTTTAAGATATTCATTTTAATATATTTTTATTATTAATTAAAAATTATAAAATTATAAGTGAAATTTATTACTTATAAAAATTTATAATTTTTTAATAAATATCAATTAATAATAAAGATCGTTTTAAAATCTATTCCATAAGTCATCTCTTTATAAAAATTTAAAGGCCATTTTCAAGGACATATTAGACTATGCAAAAGAAAATACTCACATCAATTAGTGGTATAAGCAAATCAATATATATATATATATATATATATATATATATATATATATATATATATATAAATGAGGAACAATCTATTAGGATTATGACTGTGTTATTTGTCTTTTAGAGAATATATTTATATCAAGAGAGTTATATCTTTTTATTTAAGGTATTTGGAATATTTGCACGTACAATTTTATAATAGTAAGATATTATTTAATTTGAATTTTTACCAATGGAGTATGTATATATTTTATAATTTTTTTTCTTATTCTAACAATATGAGACCTTGTTTGTATCCCTAAAATCTTCTTCTCAAACAAAGGATTTAATTTCTCATTCAAAGAGATTTGTCTTTGAATATCATTATATCATTTTTTTTTATAATCATGAGTTATTGGTTGTCACTGAATTCAACTAGCGACTCTAATACCACTGTTAGAGTTATGTTTTATTTTTTTAATTTTGTTTGAGAAGATATATTTATCAAGAGAGGTATTAAAGCCTTGCAAGTTGATTTTATAAGGTTGAGTTAGGCCTTAATCTGCTTTCTTAATATGATATCAAAACCTACTTAACGATTGTTGTTGAACCTATCATATCACTCTCTATCAAGTTGTTATCAGATTTATACAAATTTCACGTACAAGATGTCCGGTCCTCAACATGAAGGAGGTGCGTTGGAAATCTCATATCAACTAATGATAAAGTCCTATATATATAAGTGGGGGACATTCAAGTTATTATTAAACTTACAAACTTTACACTCTAAGGCTTTGTTTGGATTTGAGGATGGAAAAGGAGGAGTGAAAAAGGAGGGATTTGAAGGGAAAGTGAGGTTGTTTGGATTAAGGGAAAGTGTAGAGAAAGTTTGTGAGTGAATTGATTGATGTGATAGATAAAAATAAATTTTTAATTGATAATTTTGTAAGATTACTATTTTGCCCTTAGGTTAAAAAAAGTTTATAATTATTATAATTAAAAGATAAATATAAAAAATTTAACTAAAAAAATAAATATAAAATCTTAATTTAAAAATAATTTAATTTAAATATTTTCTTTAAATTTAATGATAGATAAAAATTAAAAATTTAATAGATGAATACGTGATTTACACTTTTACCCTTGAATTAAAAATGAGTATAATATTATTTATTGTAAATAATAATAATTACAATAAAATTATATTAATAGGTATAATTTATTAAAAAAATAATAAATAATGTTAATAATAATAATAATAAATATTAGAAAAATAATAAGAATCATAATAAATAATAATACTACTACTAATTATAATAAATAATAATAATATTAATAATAATGATAATAATAATAATATTTATAATAATAAATAATAATAACAAAATATATTATGATAATTATAATTTTTAACATTATTTTATTAATATTTATGAATGTTATTATTTTAATTTTATAAGCATGCATTATTTTATTTTATTCACTTTTTGATGTCAATATTTAAATAATAGAATTTTCTTAATATAAAAAAATATATAATAAATTTTTTGAAAGTTAATTAATAAATTAATAAATTATTAACATAAATTAGAATGAAATTTTTAATTTTAGAAGTTAATTTTTACCAATTAAAAAATTAAGAAATTTTTAACATGTTGCATTTTTAAGAAATTGGAACGGCCCGTTCTCAACTAGGGTTTTTAAGCCAATTTACTATTCTGGAACGGCCCGTTCCAATTTGGGAACGGCCTGTTCCAGTTTTGGAACGGCCCGTTTTGGGCAAGCCTGGAAGCGAAAAAAATGGCACATAATCGATTATGTATGACACATAATCGATTATGTGCCATGCATAATCGATTATGCTGCCACATAATCGATTATGTGCCCTGCATAATCGATTATGCACGTAATTTTCAGAAGGGTTTTTACATCTTTCAATCCTTGCCAACGTGGCTTTCTTCGCTTTTCTTCACGGTTTATCGAAGAAGCCTCCGTACACCTCTCCCGCTTTTCCTCGCTTTTCTTTCTTCGTATTTCGCTAGAAACAAACACCTTCCATCTTCGCCTTTCCTTCATCGTGTACAGTAAATCAGTGGAAGCAAACAGGGGTTAAATGTTTAGTCCTCGACGCAAGAGAGGTGTGTTAAAAATTCTACATCGACTAGTGATAAGGCCAACAAAATATATATAAATGAGAGTTTGCACATTTTATAAATTAATTTTATAGAGTTGAATTAGGCTTATAACTCACAATTTAAGAACATCACATTATACACACACACACACATATATATATATATATATATATATATATATATATATATATTGTATGATAATGAGTTTTCCTTCCATCTTTTCAAATTTCTTCCAAACCCTATGTTGGACAAAATTTAGTATTTGGGTCTTTGATCTACCAATAAAATAGGAAAACCTAAATATAATTTGTGACTCTCGGCGGCCTTTGTTCAAAGAATTCTTTCTACTTCATTAATCCTGGTGCTAGGTACTTTTCAACTACATGAAAGTTTCAATTTCTCCAAATTTATATTTTGGCATAAAAGCTAGCTTCTAGAATTTTATAATATGGACAAATGACTCGCCACTTCTCGTGTTGCCCCTGCATAATGATAGTGTAGGAACAAAAATGAAATTTTATAATATCTTCTATTTTTAAATAAACGTTACCTTTTGTGATAAAAATCGACGAAGGAGAAAATTAATTGAATTTGTTTCTTTTTTATAATAGTTTGGGTGCCTTTTGCACATTAAGTTTTATCCTTCCCACATGCAAGACCTCAGAGTACGTCCAAATATAATACATTTTACACTAGACATCCTACTTCTAAGTACGCTTTCTTGCCAATCCAATAGAAAACAGACAGAAGAACTACGGTAAAATACATGTTCAGATCCAATGAGATTCAGCAGACTGGAAATGAGACCAATATTCCTTGACAAGCTTCCCAAACAGTGATCCTTCTCTCTTTATCAACTTCATTGGCTCATCATACTCCACCAGTTTCCCTGAAATCACAATCACTCTTTTATTTTCTTTAAAGACTATGACTCACATGTGCGATCAAGCACCTCAGATTTTACATCTTCCTAATTTTGTATCATCAAAGCTAAAAAACTAAGTCTAGTAAACTCGCAGTGGGTTAATGTGAACCTTACCATCACTGATGGCAAGAACCTTGGTGCAATCCATCACAGTTGGTATCCTGTGAGCTACCGTGATCACCGTACAATCTGCAAACTCTGTCCTAATGCTTTTCTGCAAAATCAAATCAGTTGCATTATCAATTGACGCAGTTGCTTCATCAAGCACCAATATCCGACTTCTCCTGAGAAGAGCACGCCCCAAACAGAATAGCTGTCGTTGTCCCATGCTCCAGTTTGCTCCAGCTTCAACAACTGTATAATAATTTGTTTCTAGCTATTAGTACTTAAACACGAATTCGTCACTACAAAGTTGTAACAGCAAAACATGAAGTGTACCTGAAGAGTCTAATCCCTCTTCTTTCTCTTGGACAGCCTCTTGCAACTGACACTTCCCAAGAACCTTCATATGGAAGCTACAATCAGTTCAAATGTACCATGGAAAGTAGAGATAAACAAACATAAAAGACTAAACATGCTGAAAAATATTGAAACGTGTATTACCTCCCATATCTCTTGATCAGAGTGTTGAGATAAGGGGTCCAAATTGTATCTGACTGTGCCATTAAAAAGAGTAGGATCCTGAGGTATAATACCAAAACGCGACCTCAAATCATGGAGACCAATGGAGCTAATGTCAATGCCATCAACAATGATTTTTCCACCTGCTGGCTCCACAAGACGGAATAAAGCACCTATAAGAGTGGACTTCCCACAGCCTGTCCGGCCAACAATACCAATTTTGTGCCCTCCTTCAAATGTGCATGTGATCCCACGGAGTACTAGTGGTGCATCTGGCCTGTAACGTATCTGGTTTGATATCAAAAATCAAATTATGTACTTACAGTTCAAAGTGTTCAACTCCAATTTTTCAGGACATTGTGCAACTAGTTTTAAAATATAGTAACAGATACCTGCAATTCATTTATTTCTACTCTACCAGCAATAGGCCAATTTACAGGAGGACGTTTTCCTTCTATTACTTCTGGAGCTTCACTTGGTATATGCATATACTGATTTAGCCTCTCCACTGATATTATATTATTCGCTATATTGCATTGATTTTGAATCGAAAGTACCAAGGAACTGTTAAGTGAAAGGCCATAAGAGAGAGCCATGCCAATAAATCCTGGAACAACATCATGTGTTGAAATTATAATACTTGCATTAGACTGAAAGTGCATTTTCAAAACCAATGATAGCAAAAGTCTCACCAGAGGTGCAAGTTCCAGGTGGAAGTACAACCATGAAAAGTGCTGCAGATGCAAGAACCACTGCACTGACTGTTTCTAACCGTTGAATCAACCACTCATTTGCTGCAAAACTATGGAAGAACGGGCTAGCATTGACATCAATTAGATCAAGACTTTTTTGAAAAAAACGATCTTCCTCGTCAAAAGCCCTTATTGTCACAGCCCCAGCGGCGGATTCAGCAAGATGGTTAGCCACAAAGGATTTTGTTGTGCCATTCATCCTCATCAGTTCTTTTGCAGAGGCAAAGTAATATCTCTATTTGAAAGAAATTATTACATTAGTATGTCGATTTTCCACTAAGAGAATTTTAAATCTATGAAAATTGATTACAAAGTTACTAAAATAAAAAAGATAAAAGAGTTCCTATATTATGAATTTTCTTTATGATTATTTTCTGGTGAACAGAACTCCCGGTGTATCAAACTATCAATATCCGACTACCCATTTCCTGTACCTGTATTTCCTTAATTTGTAAGTTAAACCCTGACTGAATCAGACTCTATTATAAACTTCAAAATTTTACAGATGGAATAAGTTTCAAAAATCTATATTGCAATAAAAATTCAGGTCTGAAATCTATTTATGTCATGCATTCATCTAATGTCAAAACATAAATTGCGTGGTTAAAAAAATACATTCTCAAATTAATTTTAAAAGAAACAACAAATTATCCATGCAACATAATCCAAAGAAGAATTTGTTCATTACCTGCAAGCGGATTGCAAAACAAATCATTGGTATGGAGACAAACAAAACTTGCCAAGTAACAACGGCTAAAACTGCAAGACTAGCATAAAAGTTCATAGTAGGTGCCACTGCGAAAAGAATGCCGAATGGGACATCAAGGTCCACAATGCTGAGATCTGAGGAGACCTAGACAATGAAATAATAGTCAAAATATTAATGCTTCCATTCATTGCATTACACTGTAAGGGGAAAGAAAAACTGTTTAATATGCTTACCCTGCTAAGTATCCGTCCTAAAGGAGTGGAGTCATAAAATGACATGGGGGCACGGAAAAGGGAGTACAGTAGCTGTAAAAATAGAGACTTTGATGAACGAAGACACAAAGCAACTGTAGTAAGACTTCTTATCAACAAGAACATTGTTGAAATAATTCCAATGAACAAGTAAACTAGAATCAATTGCAAAGTGCTGACTTGAGGATTGTCAACATTTGCGGCCATCCATGAGTTCTGCAATGTTTGGCCAACCACAAATGTTAGTTGACAAAGAGCAGCCACAGAGAAGTATATATATCCTTTGTTCTGATTAAGATACTGTATATATGGTTTGAACCCTTGGTCTCCTTTCTCTCTCTCTTCTTTCTTAATCAATTGATCACCTTTTGATGCTTCATAATGCTGCTCCGTATGTGTTTTTCTAATTTCTCCAGCCCTATTTGAATGTTTCTGAGAAGAAGTAACATCCACAAGCCGGTCAGTACCTGCAGTCTCTTTGTGTGCATTCACTAGTTCCTGAAATGCTTGGCTTGAGCTCAACAAATAGCCATAAGGAGCAGCTTCTATGATTTCCGCATCTGACATCAACTGTAAACAAATAAATCATTACAGCTATTCCAATTTTCAGTCAGCTGAAGATAACAAAACCATAGCTTCAAACTTATTAAAAATTTACAACCATTAATTATAAGCAGAAAAAGAAAATGAAACAGAGACGATAACCAGTGCATTAAGATGAAATAAATTACCAAAACAGAATCAAACGCCGGAAGGAAATCAACTTGATGAGTCACGAGCAAGACTGTCTTCCCAGCAAGTCCTTCCATTATGTATTCCTGTCCAGTTGAAAAGCCATCAATCAGTAAAAAGCAAATAACACCAAGATATAAATGCATTATCTGAATAAAAGTTGTGTACATTAAACAAATTTGTTGCAGTATGTGCATCGACAGCACTGAATGGGTCATCTAGGAGGTATATATCAGCATTCTGATATAGAGCTCGTGCAAGTTGAATTCGCTGCTTCTGACCTCCACTCAGGTTGACTCCTCTCTCTCCTATTTCAGTGAGATCACCGTGAGGAAACAACTCAAGGTCCTTCAATAGGGAAGACCTGTGAAGTGTTTCTTGATATTTTTCAGAATCCATGGCTACTCCAAACAATATATTCTCTCGAATTGTACCTGACTGTATCCATGCTGTTTGAGAAACATAGGCAAACTTCCCATAAACTTCAATCTGTAATTAAGATACACAAATCAGATACCTATTGGCTATTAACCTAATCAATAAATAATAATTATAATATCACTACTCTAATAAGGACAGAATAATGCACTCTAGTAAGTTGAATTTATGTGCTAGATATTTTAACCAATGAAAAGTATCACAAGTGGCAAAGTTTATAATAGCCAAAAAGGAATAAAATCTTACTGTCCCCCGAGTATTAGGAACTTCTCTGAGAATTGCTGCTAAGAGAGTTGATTTGCCTGAGCCAACCTCTCCACAGATTGCCATCTTTTGCCCAGGTCTAACCTCCAAATTTATGTTTCTCAGTGTTGGCTTTGATACATTATCTTCCCATGAAAAATCAGCAGACTTGATTAAAATCGAACCCCTCATATTGTCATTGAGAGACCTCTTTGTGACATTTGCACTCAGAAGTTCCGGTGCCTCCAGGAATTTTACAATTCGAGAAAATGCAACTTTTGCCTGAATGATTACCCCAATAACATCAGGGATGACTCTAATAGGATCTTGAACAAGGCGCAAAGTTGCCACAAAAGTGAAAACATTATTTGCATGTAATGGAACATTGAGAAAGTAACATGCCCCAAAGGAAGCAGCAGAGACCAAAACAGGGGAGGACCAAAAGAGAAAGGTGCTGTATGCCTTTCTTAATTGCACAGCAGATAACCATTTGAGTTCCTCATTCCTTAATCTCTCTATAGCATTTCTAAAGTTGGTTTCCCACGCATATAACTTCAACACCTTCATATTCACAAGAGCCTCAGAACAAGCCTTCAATCTCTCATCTTGTGCCACCATAAGTTTGCTTTGAAACTTGTGTTGTAACTTTGCAAGTGGAGTATTGCAAAGCACTGTGATTACTATCACCACCAAGGAGGCAATTGTTGCCATCCCAACAGCACGAAAAAGTATTACTAATGAGATACATAGCTGAAAGCTAGTTGTCCAAGTCTGGTGAAACCAATAGGGAAATTCACCAATTCTATAAGCATCCACAGTCACGTAATTCATTATCTCGCCACCAGAGTGCATCAATCTAGCAGAATTGGATAACCTCAATTGCTTTCTATAAATTGCGGCAGTTAGCAATGACCTAACTTTCAGGCCAATAAGTCTGCAGCGGAAGTACCATTGCCTTTGTGATAAGGATTCTATGGTTTTTGCAAAGAAAAGTGAAATGGCCAACACAAAACCTTCATATTTGAAACTCTCGTTACCCTCAGAAACCAATATAAAAGAATTCAGAAGAAGAGGTCCTGAAGACTGAGCAAGTACCTTAAGCACTGCAAAGAATCCTGATATTAAAATTTCTCTCCAATGGCATAAAATTATTGTCCTCAAAACTGATGGCTGAGAGGATGGGTCCTTCTGTTTCTGTCTGTTCAATTGATCCCGAAACAGCAAATAACAACTTTCTGCTTGATCCTCCTCCCGCAACTTTGGAATGTCTTCATCCTGAAGTGTTTTCTCTTTTCCTATTTTCATCAATGGATTCAACCACCAAAATGACATTCTGCTGAAGAATCCAGTTTTGGCAAATGAGGTTACATATCTAGTTGAACCGTTTTTATTGGACTGACCATTTAAGGGTGCATAAAGACTTTCATCAACTTCATTGTCAGTGTCCTTATACTTGGATTCCTTATACGTGCATAATAACAAAAATATTGCCCCGGGAAAAGATAGAATATCTAAAACTACCTTAAGGGATACTTCTCTGCTACTAATAGCATAAAACAATGATGAAACACAGAAAATACCAGACACCAAGAAGATTAGAATAGAAGAAAGCCTTGACAGTGCTCTTGGAAGTCGTTTCAACTTAAGACTTATCATAAAACTCACAAACAACCATATTAATCCATGAAATATTTCTAGCAACCACCCATTAAGAGGCAACACAGTTTGTGTTTTCCCCAAACATTCCTGTAAATCCCAAATGCCTAAGCACAAATGCGCCAACCCAAGAGCACCGTTGGCCATGGCAGAAAGTAGCTGAAAATATGAATATCTTTGCACCTGTGTTTGACCATGAGACGGTTTTAATGTTGACTTCTGAATCATAATGAATAAAAGCATGATAAG
Source organism: Cajanus cajan (assembly GCF_000230855.2). NCBI lineage: Eukaryota > Viridiplantae > Streptophyta > Magnoliopsida > Fabales > Fabaceae > Cajanus > Cajanus cajan. Next base: position 52,688,759 of record NC_138523.1, on the reverse strand, counting down.
CAGCAGTACATCAAAGCAAGAGATCAATAAATGGTTGACACAGGTGGAAGGATCAATGAGAAGCCTCAAATCATAACTGCAAAGCTTTCTTCCAGCCTCTGAACAATCAAATTCCCCACAAAACACGCTCCAAAAACCCGCCATTTTCCTTGACTTCTCTTTGCTCCTCAAACTCTGTAGAAAACTAAACAGAAAGGGCAATCAAATCATGCCTTTGTTGAACAAACCATTGTTCTAAAACATTGAAACTAAAATCCATGAATAGTTTATCAACAAGCTTCAGCAAGAAAAACACATTTGAAAACATGTCCATCGCTAAGTTGATTATTAAGAGCAACAATAAAAGGATTTAAAGCTTAGACAATAATGAAAATATATATTACCTCTCCATTTGACAATATGAATAATTTTTTGATACTAGTTAGATCAAGACTCTAATTCTAAAGAGAAGTGAACTTGGAAATACAAATGTGCACATACAGTCGTCACTTATCACCAACATGCAGTAGTAGATATGATAATGGGAAATCATAAACGGGCAAGGGTAGCACGAGTTTATTTTCTAAAGTGGAAGACTAGCATTATCATATTCTTGTAGGCTAACCTAAAATTCACGTGAAAATCACTAATTTCAAAATAGGAAACACTAGTTTAACGAGACTCATAAATTTCACTGGGAAAAAATATATTTAAAAGTTCAAAATTATCAGCGTTCCTGCAATAGAGCTGTCGGGGTGTCCAGAAAAATATTATGTGGTTTCATACAAAAATTTATATTTGATTTAATTACTCTAATAATTTAATTAATTTCTTAATAATAAAAACCTGTTATAAAATAATAATCATAGTTATTGTGAGTTATAATAAGTATATTTTATTAATTCATAATGGTGGAACTAATCGAAAAATTGAGGACTATTATGGTGCAACCTTACTTGGCTGGACATATTTATAGACACAGACACATATTTACCTTCTTCTTTTTACCAATTTTTAAAATTAAAAATATAATTGTAATAAAAAAATTGTATTTTCCTTTTTAAGTATTTTTTTGGGACTCTTTATTAATAAGGATCTTAGTATAACGTTAGTTAATTTTTCTTATGTAAAACGACAAGGTTATAGTATTGTAGAAGTTTCTTTTTTAATGATAATGATATCTCTTAATAATAAAAAAATAACTTAAGTTCAGACAGAAGATGGTGAGAGAGAATCTAAAGATTTGTACACACATTGTGTAAGGAAACATGAAATAGAAGAAAAGCATAAAAAACAAATGCCCAGTTGCTGTTCTGAGTGCGACGACGCGTTGAACTATTGCTATAACAATAATAAAAAATAAAAAGGGGGAGACATATAAAAATAGATGAATGGAAAACGAGACTTAATTTAATATGATATCATAAAGTAAAATAAACAAATGTAAGGCACGAAACCTGAGATGGTCGGTTGCCAAAAATCTTGCATTTGTCTCTCAGCCAAAACCGTAATGGATAACTTTGCCTTAAACAACCCAAAAGGAAAAAACAGAAGTTTCCTTCTCTCTTGGTCAGTATTGTTAAAGTTCTGTTTCACGAGATATGATGTTGATTTTGGGGATTGGAAGGTGAAGAAGGTGAGGACTGAGGAGTGATGGCTTAGGAATGTGCATTTACATGGCAATGATCTGAGGCTCATAGTCATAGCCAAGCACCATGTCATAATGACTCTGCATTATTATATGCTACCTCTCAGTCTCACTCACTTCATTATTGAAATATTTTCTAATATACTTCCATCCTTATATCAAAACCAACTAGTCATTCTTTACCAAAAAACAAACCAACTAGTCATTACTGCGACTCTTGCTTTACTGAATACTTAATAAATTAAAAAAAATACTTTAATTTAAAGTATTTTTATTAAAAATATTTAACGCTAGAGGTGTTCATGAATCGATTTTTTGAAAAATACAAACCGAATTGAATTGAACTATTTTCTAAAAGTAGATCGGTTAATCCATTTTTTATAAAGTGAATCAGTTTGATTTTTTTTTTAAATATGCATCAATTTTTTTTAAAATTAGATTAGTTCGGTACGGTGCAGTTATCCATTTTTCACTCATATATGAATTGGTTTTTTTGAAAAATCAAACTGAACTGAACCGATTCACTTTGTAAAAATGGATAGGATAACCGAACTAATTTTATAAAGTTCAGATTTTTTTTTCAAAATGGATCGAATTTTTCAATACAAATTAGATCGGTAACGGATCGATTTGGATTAATTTGAATTTTTTGTATACCCCTGTTTAATACAAATTACATTATAGATTAATTATACTATTAATTAATAAAGACAATATCACTTTTATATATACTAGAATCGAAGCACTTTGTACCTCTAAGAGTTATATAAATAGTTACATTTTTCTTTATTTTATCCTTTATCCATAAGGAATTATTATATAACGGAATGGAGAAAAAAGCTCAAAAAATAAATGGAGACAAAATCAATTATTTAAAATTATATTCCCTTTATTAATAGTTATATACACAATCCCTACAAAATTAAATTACTTTTCTTTTTTAAATTTTTCCTCTCTTTTATATAAAAACTAAATACTTTACATTTTTTAAATAATCACTCACTATATTAACTATTTTCTTATATTTTTATTTTTATTTTAAGATAGAGAGATAAAATGTTTCTTTTCTTTTGGTTCTTATAAAAAAAAAAAAAAGTAACATTTTTTATTTGTTACGTATAAAAAAAGACTAGACGGGATAGCTTTAATTCCCGCATATAATATTCATCTTAGATATTTTTTTTAGTTTTTGTGTATGAGGCATGCTTGAATACTAATATTTTGTTTGGGTTGAGAGTGAAAATAGAGTAATCAAATAGAAAGAAAATAAATAGGAAGAACAAAATAAAAGAGAAAAAAAATGTATTATTTGAATGGATATAAATAACAAGGAAAAAAAATTAACAAAAATTATCTGAATTTGTTTGGACAAGTGAAAACAATAAGAATACCATCTCAATTTTTTTGCTCATGGTAAGAAGACTATGCCAGACTAATGGCTAAAATTAGTTGGAATAGCAGGGTTTATGATAATATCCAATAATTTTTCCAATTGTGAATCGAAAAATGTTGAGCAACACAGAACTCACATATTTCTACAGACGAGGGGAACATCACCACATAGAAAAGTTTTCTACTTTTTGGTTGACTATATTTGGCACTACAGTTGTTTGTTTCACTCTAGCAGTATGCATATTTTTAAATAGTTTGGATGCCTTTTGCGAGATTAATTGTGCAGAAAATAACGACCACCATATTATACAACGTGAAGTGTCGCCCAAAAATGTTCAATTTAAACGACAATTGATATAATACAACTTTCCACTGTGAAATAGATCACGTCATTCTAGAAAATGTTACATTTGATTTTGAATACCTTTCCACCATTTTCTTCTTAGTCCCCTCATTCCTTCCCACTTCTCAGGCCTTAGAGTTTGTCTAAATATTATACATTTTATCCTAAGCACACTTTCTTGGTTTCTTGCCAATCCTACAGAAAAAAAAAAGAAGAAGACAGAAGAGCTACCCTAAAATACATGTTCAGATTCAATGAGATTCTGCAGACTGGAAATGAGACCAATATTCCTTGACAAGCTTCCCAAACAGTGATCCTTCTCTCTTTATCAACTTCATTGGCTCATCATACTCCACCAGTTTCCCTGAAATCACAATCACTCTTTTATTTTCTTTAAAGACTATGACTCACATGTGCGATCAAGCACCTCAGATTTTACATCTTCCTAATTTTGTATCATCAAAGCTAAAAAACTAAGTCTAGTAAACTCGCAGTGGGTTAATGTGAACCTTACCATCACTGATGGCAAGAACCTTGGTGCAATCCATCACAGTTGGTATCCTGTGAGCTACCGTGATCACCGTACAATCTGCAAACTCTGTCCTAATGCTTTTCTGCAAAATCAAATCAGTTGCATTATCAATTGACGCAGTTGCTTCATCAAGCACCAATATCCGACTTCTCCTGAGAAGAGCACGCCCCAAACAGAATAGCTGTCGTTGTCCCATGCTCCAGTTTGCTCCAGCTTCAACAACTGTATAATAATTTGTTTCTAGCTATTAGTACTTAAACACGAATTCGTCACTACAAAGTTGTAACAGCAAAACATGAAGTGTACCTGAAGAGTCTAATCCCTCTTCTTTCTCTTGGACAGCCTCTTGCAACTGACACTTCCCAAGAACCTTCATATGGAAGCTACAATCAGTTCAAATGTACCAAGGAAAGTAGAGATAAACAAACATAAAAGACTTAACATGCTGAAAAATATTGAAACGTGTATTACCTCCCATAACTCTTGATCAGAGTGTTGAGATAAGGGGTCCAAATTGTATCTGACTGTGCCATTAAAAAGAGTAGGATCCTGAGGTATAATACCAAAACGCGACCTCAAATCATGGAGACCAATGGAGCTAATGTCAATGCCATCAACAATGATCTTTCCACCTGCTGGCTCCACAAGACGGAATAAAGCACCTATAAGAGTGGACTTCCCGCTGCCTGTCCGGCCAACAATACCAATTTTGTGTCGTCCTTCAAATGTGCATGTGATCCCACGGAGTACTAGTGGTGCATCCGGCCTATAACGTATCTGGTTTGATATCAAAAGTCAAATTATGTTCTTCAGTTCAAAGTGTTCAACTCCCATGCTTCAGGACACTGCAACTAGTTTTAAAATAGTAACAAATACCTGCAATGCATTTATTTGTACTCTACCAGCAACAGGCCAATTTACAGGAGGACGATTTCCTTCTATTACTTCTGGGGCCTCACTGGGTATATGCATATACTGATTTAGCCTCTCCACTGATATTATATTATTTGCTATATTGCATTGATTTTGAATCGAAAATACCAAGGAATTGTTAAGTGAAAGGCCATAAGAGAGAGCCATGCCAATAAATCCTGGAATAACATCATGTGTTGAAATTATAATGCTTGCATTAGACTGAAAGTGCATTTTCAAAACCAATGATAGCAAAAATCTCACCAGAGGTGAAAGTTCCAGGTGGAAGTACAACCATGCAAAGTGCTGCAGATGCAAGAACCACTGCACTGACTGTTTCTAACCGTTGAATCAACCACTCATTTGCTGCAAAACTATGGAAGAACGGGCTAGCATTGACATCAATTAGATCAAGATTTTTCTTGAAAAAACGATCTTCCTCGTCAAAGGCCCTTATTGTCACAGCCCCAGCGACAGATTCAGCTAGATGGTTAGCCACAAAGGATTTTGTTGTGCCATTCATCCTCATCAGCTCTTTTGCAGAGGCAAAGTAATATCTCTAAATAAAGTAAATTTTTACATTAGTATGTCTACTTTCCACTAAAAGAATTTTAAATCTATGAAAAATGATTACAAAATTACTATAAAAAAAAAAGAAGATAAAAGAGCTTCCATATTATGAATTTTCTTTATGATTATTTTCTGGTGAGCAGAACTTCCAGTGTATCAATATTCGACTAACCATTTCCTGTATATATGTTACCTTAGTTTGTAAGTCAAACCCTGACTGTATCAGACACTTCTCAGTTATTATTATAAACTTCAAAATTTTCCAGATAGAATAAGTTTCAAAAACCTGCATTGCCTAAAAATACAGGTCTGAAATCTATTTGTCATGTATTCATCTAATGTCAAAACATAACATTGCCCGGTTGAAAAAAGATACTCTCAGATGAATTTTTAAAACAACAACAAATTATCAGCGCAATGTAACCCAAAGAAGAATTTGTAAATTACCTGTAAGCGGATTGCAAAATAAATCATTGGTATGGAGACAAACAAGACTTGCCAAGTTACAACGGCTAAAACCGTAAGATTAGCATAACAATTCATAGTTGCTCCCACAGAAAATAGAAAGCCGAATGGAACGTCAAGGTCCACAATGCTGAGATCTGAGGAGACCTAAACAAATAAATAACAGTCAAAACATTAATGTCAATGTCCACATTGCATTACACTAAAAGGGGAGAAAACAACTGTTTAATATGCTTACCCTGCTGAGTATCCGTCCTAAAGGAGTGGAATCATAAAATGCCATGGGGGCACGAAAAAGAGAGTTCAGTAGCTGAAAAAATAAAGACTTTGATGATTGAAGACCCAAAGCAACTGCAACAAGACTTCTCACCAACAAGAATATTGTTGAAATAACTCCAATTAACAAGTAAACTAGAATCAATTGCAAACTGCTAACTCGAGGATTGTCAACACTATCAGCCATCCATGTGTTTTGCAATATTTGACCAACTACAAATGTTAGGTGAGAAAGAGCAGCAACAGAGAAGTATATATATCCTTTGTTCTGATTCAGATACTGTATATATGGTTTAAACCCTTGGTCTCCTTTTTCTCTCTCTTCTTGCTTAATCAATTGATCGCCTTTAGATGCTTCAAAATGATTCTCCATATATGTTTTTTTAATCTCTCTAGCACTATTTGAATGCTTCTGAGAAGAAGTAACATCTACAAGCCGGTCAGAACCCGCAGTCTCTTTGTGTGCATTCACGAGTTCCTGAAATGCATGGCTCGAGCTCAACAAATGGTGATAAGGAGCAGCTTCTATGATTTCCCCATCTGACATCAACTGCAAACAATGAAATAATTACGCCATGCTGATTTTCAATCAGCTGAAGATAACAAGAAAAAAAAAGAATCATAGCTTCAAACTCATTAAAAATTTACAACTAGTGCAAGACCTTGCAGTCACTCCATGCAAGTATGACTTTTTACTTTTTGGATGAATATAGAGATTTTAATAAAAAAAATTGAAGAAAAGAAACACAAAAATTGAGTTGAAAATAGAAACCACATTTATTTGTTACAGCAATCAGTTTTAACAATTCAGAAGTTAAAAGAAGAGAGAATAAAGATTAAATAGAAAAGAAAAGAAAAAGTATATTACGTACTTAAAGGGATAAAATAGGTAAAAAAAAAATAAAGTACAAACCAAACTGGAGTATTGCCTTTATTATTATTATTATTATTATTATTATTATTATTATTATTATTATATTATAGATAATAAATAATATATATAGATTAAATGAAACAATGACATAACCGATGCTTTAAGATTAAAGAATTTACCAAAACAGAATCAAATGCTGGAAGGAAGTCAACTTGATGAGTCACAAGCAAGACTGTTTTCCCAGCAAGTCCTCCCATTATGTATTCCTGTCCAGTTGAAAAGCCATGTATCACTAAAAAGCTAATAACAACAAGAATAAATGTATTTTGAAGAAAAGAAGTTTTCATTACATTAAACAAATTTGTGGCAGTATGTGCGTCAACAGCACTGAAAGGGTCATCCAAGAGGTATATATCAGCGTTCTGATATAGAGCTCGTGCAAGTTGAATTCGCTGCTTCTGACCTCCACTCAAGTTGACCCCCCTTTCGCCTATTTCAGTGAGATCACCGTGAGGAAACAACTCAAGGTCCTTCAATAGCGAAGACCTATGAAGTGTTTGTCGATATTTTTCAGCATCCATGGCTGCTCCAAACAATATATTCTCCCGTATAGTACCTGTCTGTATCCATGCTGTTTGAGAAACATAGGCAAACTTCCCAGAAACTTGTATCTGTAAATCAGAAAAGAAAATCTATGAATCAAATTAATTAATAACTTTACTACTCTAAGGAAGGACAGAAAAATAAACCATTGTAAGTTGAATATATGTGCTAGATATCACTGCTGGCAGAAAGTGAAAATGAAGTACATGTTATAAGTGATAACCAATAAAAGTATCAATAGTGGAAAAGTTTATAATAGCCAAAAAGGAATAAAATCTTACTGTCCCCCGAGTATTAGGAACTTCTCTGAGAATTGCTGCTAAGAGAGTTGATTTGCCTGAGCCAACCTCTCCACAGATTGCCATCTTTTGCCCAGGTCTAACCTCCAAATTTATGTTTCTCAGTGTTGGCTTTGATACATTATCTACCCATGAAAAATCAGCAGACTTGATTAAAATTGAACCCCTCATATTGTCATTGAGAGACCTTTTTGTGACATTAGTACTCTGAAGTTCAGGTGCCTCCAGGAATTTTACAATTCGAGTAAAAGCAACTTTTGCCTGAATGATTACCCCAATAACATCAGGGATGGTTCTAATAGGATCTTGAACAAGGCGCAAAGTTGCCACGAAAGTGAAAACATTATTTGCATGTAATGGAACATTAAGAAAGTAACATGCCCCAAAGGAAGCAGCAGAGACCAAAACAGGGGAGGACCAAAAGAGAAAGGTGTTGTATGCCTTTCTTAATTGCACAGCAGATAACCATTTGAGTTCCTCATTCCTTAATCTCTCTATAGCATTTCTAAAGTTGGTTTCCCACGCATATAACTTCAACACCTTCATATTCACAAGAGCCTCAGAACAAGCCTTCAATCTCTCATCTTGTGCCACCATAAGTTTGCTTTGAAACTTGTGTTGCAACTTTGCAAGTGGAGTATTGCAAAGCACTGTGATTACTATCACCACCAAGGAGGCAATTGTTGCCATCCCAACAGCACGAAAAAGTATCACTAATGAGATACATAGCTGAAAGCTAGTTGTCCAAGTCTGGTGAAACCAATAGGGAAATTCACCAATTCTATAAGCATCCACAGTCACATAATTCATTATCTCGCCACCAGAGTGCATCAATCTAGCAGAATTGGATAACCTCAATTGCTTTCTATAGATCGCTGCAGTTAGCAACGACCTAACTTTCAGGCCAATAAGTCTGCAGCGGAAGTACCACTGCCTTTGTGATAAGGATTCTATGATTTTTGCAGAGAAAAGTGATACGGCCAACACAAAACCTTCATATTTGAAACTCTCATTACCCTCAGCAACCAATATAAAAGAATTCAGAAGAAGAGGTCCTGAAGACAGAGAAAGTACCTTAAGCAGTGCAAAGAATCCTGATATTAAAATTTCTTTCCAATGGCATAAAAGTATTGTCCTCAGAACCGATGGCTCTGAAAATGGATCCTTCTGTTTCTGTCTGTTCAATTGGTCCAGAAACAGCAAATAACAACTTTCTGCTCGATCCTTCTCCCGCAACCTTGGAATGTCTTCATCCTGAAGTGTTTTCTCTTTTCCCATTTTCATCAACTGATTCAACCACCAAAATGACATTCCGCTGAGGAATCCAGCTCTGGCAAATGGGGTTACATATCTAATGGAATCCTTTTTATTGGACTCGCCATTTAAAGGTGCATAAAGACTTTCATCAACTTCATTGTCAGTGTCCTTATACGTGGATTCCTTATATGTGCATAATAACAACAATATTGCTCCTGGAAAAGATAGCATATCTGAAACCATCTTAAGGGACGGTTCTCTGCTGCTAATTGCATAAAACAAGGATGAAGCGCAGAAAATACCAGAAACCAATAAGATGAGAACGGAAAAAAGCCTTGTCAAAGCTCTTGGAAGTTGTTTTAGCTTGAGACTTATCGTTAAACTCACTAACAACCATGTTAATCCGTGAAAGATTTCAAGCAACCACCAATTAAGAGGAAACACAGTTTGGGTTTTCCTATACCTTTCCTCTAAAACCCAAATGCCTAAGCACAAATGCGCCAACCCAAGAGCACCATTGGCTATGGCAGAAACTAGCTGAAAATATGAATATCTTCGCACCCCCCGTGTTTGACCCCGAGATGGTTTTAACGTTGACTTTTGGACCATAATGAGTACAAGCATGATAAGCAGCAATACATCAAAGCAAGAGATCAACAAATGGTTGATGCAGGTGGAAGGATCAATGAGAAGTCTATAATCATAACTACAAGGCTTTCTTCCATCCTCTGAGCAACCAGATTCCCCACAAAACATGCTCCAAAAACCTGCCATTTCCCTTGACCTCTCTTTGCTGTTCAAACTCTGTACAAAACAAAAACAGAAAGGCAATAATGAGCAAATCTTTTGCCACCTCTAAATAAAAGTAAAGAGACCAAGCATAGACAATAGTAAGTGGTCATGTAACATACGCTAAAACTCCACTTGTTTTATTTATTAGTACGACATTACTTGTTATATCTATCATTCCAACTATATTTTTTTCATTACAATCTTTCTCGTGTGACACATACAAATAGAGGAATGGAAACGACATGTTTAATTTAATAAGATAAGAGAAAAATGGGAATGAACAAACCTGAAATAATGAGTAGCTAAAAGCAAGTAATCGGCATGGAAGGCGTTGTTGGTCAGAAAAAGTGTAATGGACGTTGAACGATCATTTCCTTCTTCCTTGTTCCGCGAACGTGAAAACAGAGCAAAGAGGTGAAGAAGAAGAAGAAGAAGGTGTGGCTTAAAGAGTGAGTGAATGCATCATCCATTTATAAATACAAAGGAGAGGAAGGAACGATGTCGTCATTGCTCACGTCGGTTACTGTGTTTTCTTCTGATTCGATTCATGTTTCATTTCATTTGCTTCAAAAGGTTTAATTTTAATGTATAATTAATTGAGTGAATTATTTATATATTGTTAGTGAATTTTTTTTTATACGGACAACTAATTATATATTTTAATTGTCTTATATCATTATTAGAAGTAAATTTTTTTTTTTTAGTTCGTCCCTGGAGTATAACAGTGACGAATCTCCTTACGAAGGAGACACTTCAAAAGGTGAGATAGCTGGCCCCAAAATTTAAAGCGGCTGCATACACAAGACAGGATTCGAATCTCTGACTTTACTTAAGCGTGAATCAACCCTTACTGGTGAACCACACGCTTGAGATTAAAAGTAAATATATTTATAATAATATAATATAATTAAAATATATAATTAATTATCAATATAAAAAAAAATTTAGGTTAAAAGAATTGAAAATGTATTGATGATTAACCTAGTTAATTTATCTGCTTTGAATTTTAGTTTGCCGTCCAATCAACCCCTTTTTGTCATCATACTGCCGGGCTTAACTATAAAAGACAAGTCATTCTTCTCCGCTCAATTACGTAACTTTACTAAAGTAACAAAATAATCTAAATAAATTATGAAACTTATCAAATAAATGATTTTCAATCTATTTCAGTCGATGATAATAAAAAGTGTTATGCCTAGCATGCCTTTTTTTATCTTTTATCACTCCCTTTCCGTGCGTCCAGTGGGAACTTGGAGTGTCAAATTAAATTTTTTATTAATTAAAAAATAATAAAATTTATCATTTTCTTTAATTTTTTTTAATTTTGTTTTAATTAATAATATGATAATATATAAATATAATATTAATATATATATATATGAGTATATATAAAAAAATTAATATAATATTTAATTTTATTAATATATTATTTATAAATATCATGAAAAACATATTTTGGTGCAGAATATTGTTTATTATATTTATTGAATATAATATGGTATTTACAAAACTAAAAATAAAGTGATTCTTCATTATATACTACTAATTAATTTATTTAGTAAAAATTATATATAATTAACTTTGATAATACTGTGAACATTATATTTATTAATATATTGCTTTTAGTGTCAAATTATGTGCATTCAATATATATTATTAAACTAAAATACAAAAAGAAATAAAAAAAATTATATAAGCACTTAATTAAATATATATATATATATATGAATAAGAAATATGTTCTTTATATATTATTATTTATTAACTGTAATACAATTTTTATAAAAATAAATAAAGTGATTCCTTTCTTTCTTATATAGTATTACTTAACTGATTGTTTTATATAATTGAAATTTTCAATACTATAAAATATTATATTTATTAAATAATATATTTATTAAATTTATCAAATATAATATATATTTATTAGACATATTACTTTTCATATCAATTTATGAATATTATATGTATTATTAAAGAAAAATACACAAAGACAAAGAATTAATTTCTTTTTGGTACACATGAGAGAAAGGAAAAGAAAAAAAATAACCTAAACCACCCTCATTAGAAGTTGATTTCCAACCAGTCAACTAAAAGCAAATGTTCAATGTACATCGGTGGTAAATGAAAAAAGATTAAAAAATTTGTTTGGTAAGATAAAAAAAAAAAAAAAGGGAGAGAAGAGAGGAATTTCTACACACATCTTAAAACTAACAACTAATAACTAAAAATTAAAATCTTAAATCCTAAATCTTAAACTTAACTTTTTTTTTTTATTAAAGTAGTATTACTCTTGTTTAATTCACAAGAAAATGAAAGAAATTTTAATTTTTTTTAATTTTATAACCTTAATTAAAAAATGTAACCATTAAATTGTATATAATATAGTAACTAATTTTCTCAAATATTGTGAACATATATATAAAATGAATATTTTCATCTTAATATAATTTATTTCATAGCTAAGTAAAAAAATACAAATAAAAAATATCTTCTCTCAAAGTGATTTATTTTTAATTTAAAAATACAAATAAAATATTTTAAATATTATATTAAAAATATTTCAAAATATCTTTTTCTCTCAAGAACTATTGATCTCAAAAGAGAATATTAGGAAAAAAATTCTATTTTTTTTCCTAAAAATGTATCAAATAAAAAAAGTTATTTCTCCTACTCCCATCTTTCATCAACCAAACATTGTTTAAAGATGCAAGAGATCCTCATAAAAAACAATTGGGTCTTTGGCATTTTGATTGTGTGAATAGGGGTCGCAATGGAGCAAGTATGAGTTTTATTATTATCATTCTCGTTTTTGTATTTTATATTTATTTTCGTTTTTATATTCGACAAGTATGAGACTTATGTTTTTATTTTTGTCTCTGTTGGATATTAGTTATGCTTGTATTCATCCTGTGTTGTTCAAAAATTAATAAAATATTAAAAAAACTAAAATTTTAACATAGAATAAAAATTATAAAATTATATTAATTAAATTTCATTTGAAATAAATTTAAAATAGAGTAAGAATTACATAATTATCAAGTAAATTTTACAAAAAGTAAATGATAGGTATATGTATATTCATCTCCATTTTTATTAATCTATATAAAAAAAAGTACTTGTAATGTGTAATCAATAATTAGTAATAAAAAAAATAGTGTTATGATTATAGTCTAAAGATTGTTTAATGTGTTTTTTTAAACTCGAGTCAAGTATAATGTGTCCATGATTTTAGGAAAAGTTAAAAATGCTTGGCTGGGACAATCTTTATATGTCAATTTCCCTCCAAATAAAAAAATGTCAATTTTCCAAGGTCGATGACATGTCATGTCACATCACTCAATGTAAGCAGTAGGTTTGTCGGTTATTGACACGTGTTCTTTTCTTCTTTAAATGTACCCCTATGTTGTCCTAGTGTGCTACGGCTCTACCAACAGTTGTAGCTGATTTTACCACTAATTTTAAATTAAAAAATTTAAGCTTAAAAATGTTTTTAATTTTGTAAAATGTACAAGTTTTTTTTTTAAATTACAATAAATTTTTTTAGTTCTTATTATTATTATTTTTTTACATAAAATAACCTTATTTACCTAATAAGAACTAAAAAAATTTATTTAATCAAAATCTTGTATCTGAATAAAATGTAGATAAAAGTTTGGAAAATTATTGACAGACACTAGCTCCATTATTAAACGACATCTACAAAAATAAAATATAAATTTAATATACGTGATATATAATATGCTGAAAATAAATAAATAATAGATATTAAGAATAAATGATTACTTTATTCCTCAAATTGAAAGACACAATTGTATTAATCTTGAAACTTAAAAATGTGCTAGGTATTATTGAAAATACAAATCGACAATAACATTAATTCAGAAATAAATAAAAATATGTAACTTAGATATTAACATTACCACATGCTTATAGGTTAAAATAATAAAAGTAATTAATATTAACTTATTTGATTTTTTTTATTTTAATATCTAGTGTAATAATGTATTTTAATTTTGGTAGACTAATAAGACACTCTTTATCTTGCATATATAATAATTATAAATAAAAAATATTTTAATTGAAATAATTGAGTTCATGCTAAATAATTAGTTAAGTAGTTTCAAATTTTGGAAGAGGTTATATATCACAGAATAACTAAGTGCAACAATAATCTCTAATAAAAACATAATCAAATAAATCTGTTTTGAACAAAACCTTCTAAACTTTTTTCCTCGGCTTTCTAGATAAAGGATTTTATAGAGAATATCTCTAGTCCTTAAGCTCATTTTTCACTTAATCTTCTCTTTTCCCTTCTCTAGTCCTCATTATGTTGTCTTATTGGTGATTTTAGGTGTTTAGAAGTCTTGAATTGAGTTGTAGATCCATTGTCATAGTTGCATTGAAGATCAACTATAGTTTATTTTGCTTCTTATACCTCGGCTTTGTGTCACCCCAAGATAAGAGAAGTTGAAATTTGTTGTATTTTAGATGAATTCTTAGTTGGTGAACCAATTCTAAGTTGTATGTAGTGTGAAATCTCACTGATGTGTGGCCGTTTTGATGAATTTGAAGTGTGAAGCATGTGGGAGGTTGAGTTTTGGATTGTTGATGAAAGTTATTAATTCTTTATAAGATCTTTGTTGCATGTTGAATTTGACAACTTTTTTGAGTTGATTGTGATATACTTAGTTGGTTTGTAGTGTCGCATGTGTTGGATCATTACTACATTTCAAGTTGAGTTGAAATTGGTTTTGCATATGTAAAATTATGATATCATGCCAAGCATACCTTTGTGGTGTCGAAAGCTTTTAGATTTTGAGACTTTTAAGTTCTATAGATAAGAAAAGAGTATAATAAGTAAGATTGAGAAACATATAAAAAGAGAAAGGACCGAGTGATATTGTGGATTGAAACTTTTAAATTTTATAATTTTTAATTTCCGTAGATAAAAATATAATAAAGTAAAGAAAAAAATTATAAAATAACATATAAATTTTTTCGTTAACATGATAACACGTCAAATTTATTTTAAAATAACATAAATTAGATGAATTAATATTCTTGAAATTAAGTTGTAAATTTTCATCTTATCACTATATGTAGTTGTATTTTAACTTCTCAAAGTGTGAGCTCATTATAGATGTTGGAAGCTAAATTAAACTGAAAGCTAAAAAATAAAATAAAAAGATCAACCGTAAAATGAATTGATTGTCCCTATCAATGTTTCTAACTTAATGTACTGATAAAAAACAATTGTTGGTCTACGCACATGAGCTGTTTAGAAAAATGGATGAATTATGGCCACACAGTTTTAGTGGTAAAGAAAGACACGGGATTGAAATGCAAGATGTATCATGACCAAATATAATCCAAAAAACCACATTTTTAGTTATTAAGTTGTTAATATTTTATTGTTAAATTTTGCCTACAAAAGGTACGAGGCATGACATATTATAGCTAGCTCTCATTGCATCAATTAATAATTAAATGAATAGAAAATTCTGAGCTGCTTTTCCTCATTCTTAACTTTCATGTGTGGGATATTTAAATTAATAAAATGCCCTAATGATGTTAAATTAGTATAAGAGTTTTCGATTTTAAAGTACATTTATCATCTGTAAAAAGAAAATTTACTTGAGTCGAACAGGAATTAGTATTATAACTAGTCAAATTTAGCACCTATTTTTGTTGTTTTTAGAAAAAGAGGATTTTCACTCTGTGAAAACTCCTTTAAAATATGAATTTTTCTAGAGAAAATTGTTTGAGATTAGTCAAATGAAAATATGCTCTTATTACTAATATTAGGCAGAGTGGCAATGACATATTAGAATAAAAATTTACTACATATGCTTAAACTATGAGTAATTTTATTGGTTAACTCTTAAATAATAAAAAAAATTTGTTAAAGAGGGTTGATTGCCCACTAAACAATAAAAGTGATGAAGGAGATTTAAACTCACCAAAAAAGGTGAAAATTCATACCAAATATTAACTGCGTTGACCCTCAAAATTTATAACTTATTAAATCTAGTATAATTTTTTTTATAACTTCTCTATAAAAAAAATACTATTTATTTTCGATACTTTTTTTAAAACAAAACATATAAATTATATTTAAATACTTTCTTTATTCTCTATTATAATTAATAAAAAAATATTTTTTAAATTTTAAATATAAGTAAATTTTAATTATTTTTACCTTATTTAATAATACTTTTTCTAAAATATTATTGTTTTTATGTATGACCTTTCAATTATATTACATTTTTAATAATATTTATAACAAAGAAAATTTAAGAAAAATAACATGATATTAGTAAAATTTAATATAAATAAATAATTTTTAATATGTATAAAATTAATTTTGTTTAAAATAAAAAATTGAAGAAATAAGTTAGTAAATATTATTGTGTTAGCCAGAAAGCAAATTATGTCCGTTTCATTTCATGTCAGAAAAACATGACTTCTCAGTGAACAATTTGCATATCAGAATCCGTCATATTTTTTTTTCTCTTTTTTTTTTTTACTTTTGGTTTTATAACATTTTGATTTCTATCAATATTTTTCTAATTATTCATAAATTTGTATTTCACATTCTAAAGTGAGTTTCATAATCTTGACACACGTCATTGACTTCAGTTATCTAGTACTACCCGAATATTATTTTCAAACATATTTTTGGATTAGAGTAAAAAATATTATCAAATGCTCCTACCAAACTAACCAAAAATCCTATATTAGTTGAAATACAATTGTAAAATCCGAGAAAAATTATTTTACACTTTAAAATATTAATTATAATATTTAAAATATTTTTGAATAAATTGTTTGTAATTGCCTTTTTTTTAATAAAATTATCAAAATATCCTTGACATTTCTTATAAGTTTGTGTTCATTCTTAAGCGAGAAAGATGTCTTTAATTATTAAGAATGTTATTTTGATTTTTAATGTAAAATATATTTCATATATAATATTTCGAGAATTATTATTTTTAGTACTAGTTGCACTAAAGTAAAAAATAATATATTATATATTATAGATAAATAGTATAAGTTCAGTCGATATTTTTTTATACTATAATTATTGAACTCATTTTAGTTTTTAGATATAATTGATGAGAATTAATCTTAATAATTTAAGACAGTTTTCTCACTTAAAAACTGGAGTCAGAGTGATGAATGGCATTAGATATAGGCATATAGCAGTTCCCTGGCTTGCTACTGAAGCTCCTCCAGTGTAAAGGCCCAAACTCTTTTTTGCACACACCTTGGGCTTGGGCCTTTTATTATCTTATACTCTTTCTTTTCCTGCATCCAAAACTTTCATGGCTAACGATATATGTACCTTTTTTTTTTTTTTTTTTTTTTAAATAAGTACACCTCCTTTATTAAAAAAAATATTAAATTCCTAAATTATCCTTAATATTATTTGAAACAAAAAAAAATTATTTTGAAAAATATTTTTCGGAGGAGGTGTGTTGTACATATTATGAAAAGTACTTTCCGGAATACTAAAATTACTATTCTGGAAAGAACTTTCAGGCGGAATAATTCCGAAAAGTACTTTCCATAATACTAAAATTACTATTCCGGAAACTTTCCGTCGGAATAATTCTGGAAAGTACTTTCCATAACACTAAAATTACTATTGCGGAAAGTTCTTTCCGAAATTATTATAACAAATACACACACCGTTAATATTCCAAAAAAAAGTTTCTAAAATTATGTAAGAAACTCACTTTAAAAAAGTTGTTTCTGGAATAAAAAATTTCTAATTCCAAAAGACTCATGATATATACACCTATTTTTTTTTTTTTAATAAGTACATCTCCTTTATTTTTTAAAAAATTATAAAATATTGTAGTTTTTTTCTTTCTAAATTTTCTAATTTTACACTCCAACTTTCAATTTGCTACTTTCTTCTTCTTTTTCACACACTTTTTTTTTCTTTTAGTTTTCACATACTACCAAAATAGGTGGATGAAGAAATGGTAAGGGGGTGCATATAAAATTGAAAAAAGGAGGAAAGATGTGTGAAAAAAAAATACTAAATTAAATGTTGTGGATGTAAAGTTAAAAAATTAAAAATTAAAAATTAAAAATATTTTAAAATTTTATTTTTTTTTAAAAAGAGGTGTCCTTATAGAAAAAAGGAGGTGTATATATCATGAACCTATACTCTTTCTTTTCCTGCATCCAAAACTTTCATGGCTAATGATATATGTACCTCCTTTTTTTTTTTTTTTTAATAAGTACACCTCCTTTTTTTTTTTTTTAATTTTTTTAAAAATATCTATAATTTTTTTATTCTTTAAATTTTTAATTTTACATCTCTAACTTTCAATTTACTATTTTTTCTTTTTCACACACTTTCTTCCTTCTTTTTTCCAGGTTTTCACATGCATCATCTTGTCTTCCTCTAATTCATCACCTATTTCAGTGGGTAGTTTTAGTTCTCTCGATTTTATATTATTCTCTTATTTTCTTACCTTTTTCACTTTTTCGCATGCACCTAAATCATAGAACTGGTAGGCGACAACATTGTAAGTACGTGTAGCTTCATGACAGTTTCTATTAAACTAGACACACATTTTTTTTTCCAACACTTCCTTTTCTTTCACCCCTCCAAAAATCTTAACATTAAGTTTAGTGTTATGAAAAAGATATTTTCACTATTATAGAATACTATGCGGATAGTGAAGTCAGTGAGAAACCTGAGAGATGAAGGAAAAAAGAATAATGTAAAACTAAAAAAATTAAAATTACTTTCCAAAATAAGTGGGAGTAAAGAAAAATTAAAGGAATGCATGTGAAAATAAGGAAAAAAAGATATGTAAAAAAAATGTTAGATTAAATGCTAGGAATGTAAAATTAAAAAAATTAAAATAATAAAAATTAAAAATATTTTAAAATTTTAATTATTTTTTTAAAAAAGGAGATGTACAAAAAAAAAAAAAAAAAAAAAGGTGTATATACTATGATCCAACTTTCATTTGAGAGTTTTCTAATGGCACCCTTGCTTTTTTATTATTTTTTGGATTTGAAACATCATAATTGGTGGTTGCAGAGGTGTCAATGACCATACAGGTTCACCAAAGTTTTTCGGAAGAAACGCTGATAGGATAATCGGAAGGTGGGTTTTGCATTTTCACCTCAGATTAGTTCGATACTTAATTCTTCGCCTTCCGGAAACTAAATTCCTGTAAGTATTAAATTATAATGTTTCTCAATTTTAGTTTCCAGAATATGTTCAATAAATTTTTTAACCTAAAGTGTGGAACATTTACTATTATAAAATTAAAAACTAAGTACATTCTGAAAATTAAAATTTAGAACATCTCTTACTACCAAAAGTACACTTTGAAAATTGGTTTTTGTAATGAAATATTTTTAGGAAAATAAATTACAAAAACACAGAAGGGATGCCAAGAGAAAAGATGGGGAGCAGAACAGGATTCCCCCTTTTAATTATACAATGGAAATGGACAATAGCTTTAGTGTGATTCTGCAGACTGCAAATGAGACCAGTATTCCTTGACAAGTTGACCAAACAGTGATCCTTCTCTCTCCATCAAGTTCATTGGTTCGTCATACTCTACCAATTCTCCTGAAAACATTCACACAATTTTCTTTTTCTTTGAACAAGATCAATTGTTTTATTCTCATCTTTATACTATAGAAGTTCAAATGTGAAACCAATTGCACTAATACAAGTTTTTAAAACTTTTAGAGTTTTTTTACTCAAAATAAATAGTTTTTTTTTTGTGAGAAGTTCTAAAAAACACTTCTAATTTGTATCTAACCTGGTTCCGTGTTTTATGGATTTACAATTTTCTGCGAATCAACAATCTTATATTTTATTTTCTTTGCTCAAACATAAATAAGCATCTATTTTCTACTTGTCAAACCAAATGGTATATCATAATTCTCATGCAGTGTAGGAAAACTATCTCAATTGCAACCTAGTTATCTTGCAAGATATATGGATCAATATGAAAAAAAACATGTGTGCAATTGGATAAGGGGTAGATAAGATGCAACTTGCCTTCACTGATGGAAACAACTTTAGTGCAATCCATCACGGTTGGTATTCTGTGTGCCACAGTGATTACAGTACAGTCTGCAAACTCTGTCCTAATTGTTTTCTGAAGAATCAAATCAGTTGCATTATCAATTGATGCAGTTGCTTCATCAAGCACCAGTATCCGACTTCTCCTCAAAAGGGCACGCCCCAAACAGAATAGCTGTCTTTGTCCCATGCTCCAATTTGCCCCAGCTTCAACAACTGGATAACAGTTTCGTCATGAGCCATTAATTAATCAAACATGACATGATTCCTGCAAAGTTGTTTCAACAAAGCTTAAAGGTGTACCTGAGGAGTCCAATCCCTCTTCCTTCTCTTCAACAACCTCTCTCAACTGACATTTCCCAAGAACCTTCACATGAAAGCAAACAACAATCAGTCCACTTCAGCCGTGCAAAGAAAAGATAAGCCACCAGAAAGACTTCCTCTTGTTATTAACTAAAGGTTTGTTGGGGTAAACTTCTCCAAAAAAAAAATATTTTTATTGACAAAAATAAAAAAAAAATGAAATAAATTTTTTCATAAGTTAAAATTAACTTATGCATAAGTTATGAATTAATTTATAGAAGCTCTTTCCTGCTAACTTTTTCAAAATCTTATTTTTAGCTTATGCATGAATTAATTTAAACTTATGAAAAAAATTGTTTAGATTTTCTTTTTTATTTTTTTTTCTCCTAAAGTATCTTTGGAGAAATTTAGGCTAAAAATTTATTTTGGTCCCTTATAATAATTGTTTGTTTCAATGTAGTTTCACTTTTATTTTTACTCTCAATTTGGTCCCTAATAAATTAATTGGTTTCAATGTCGGACTTCCGTCCAAATTATTTAAACGGAGTTAACTGTTGGTCACGTGGATGCTACGTAGATGCATAGGTGGATGCCACGTGAATGTCAAATTTCTTGAAAAACACCTAGAACCAGAACGGCCCGTTCTGAAACCAGAACGGGCCGTTCTGGGTGCACTTTTGGTATGTTAATTTTGCATCTGAAACTGGTCGTTCCAGATGCAAAATTAACACACCACCAGTACATCAGAACGGCCCGTTCCAGAATGTCGTGAGAACAATAAAATATTCTATATTAATTTTATTAAAATATATAATAATTTTGAAAAATATTTTTTATGGTAAAAATTTTAAAATTACTTATTTTTATAACATACAATTGTCTTATACATAGAGTAATAACTTTTTGCTTTTTCTCTTTCTATCTGAAGAAATATTTAAGCGTCACTTTATAATTTTTTACAACTTATTTAAAATTAGAGGAATAAAATGATAAAAATTAATAGAATAAACATAATAAAATTATTAATTTGTTTTCTTTTAGTGTCCTCTAAATTTTTACACTCATTTAAAACAAAAATATTTTATATGTTAATTTGAATTAATTTAACGAAGTATCATGATTTTTAATTTTTTTTATAAATTTGATCTATACATGAAAAGCTTTTTAATTTAACAATTAAATTTTTATAAATTTGATATAGAACATTAATTATTAAGTAGAATAAATCTATCAAGACTTACTCTTGAAGTAAGTAAATTTTTTCTTCATTAAAAATGAAGATAATTTTATCACAAAATAAAAAACAACTAAACAATAAAATAAAATATAAAAAAAATATTAATGTATTTATTATATTAGATATAACAACATAATTAAAATATAATTAATAATATATATTTTGTAAAATTATTAATATTTTATATATAAAAAAAATGAAAAATATTTTAGTGGGGGCAAGTGCCCCACAATGATTAACTTAGATCCGTCCCTGCATGTGGTTGTGTGGTGAAATGTTAGTCATGTGTATCTTCTTCCTTTACTTCAGGTTCTATCTCTTCAAGAACAGGTTGTTGTTGTTGGGGTACATCGTTAATGACTTAAAAGAAAAATACCATGTCACTTAGATGCATAGGTGGATGCCATGCCAAATTTTTTGCAAACACCTGGAACCAGAATGGCCCGTTCTGAAACCAGAACGGGCCGTTCTAGTTCCAGGTGTTTACAAAAAATTTGGCATGACATCCACCTATGTATCTACGTGGTATCCACGTGGTCAACAGTTAACTCCGTTTAAATAATTTCGACGAAAGCCCAACATTACAACTAATTAATTTATTAGGGACCAAATTGAGACAAAAAATAAAAATAAGACTAAATTGAAACAAACAATTATTATAAGACACTAAAATATTATTTTAGCCAGAAATTTATCTAATAAGACCCTAATACTTATGTTGAAAAACAAGATAATGCTAGTTGTTAAGGTTACCTCCCATATCTCTTGATCAGAGTGTTGAGCTAAGGGGTCCATATTGTATCTAACTGTTCCGTTAAAAAGAGTAGGATCCTGAGGTATGATACCAAAGCGTGACCTCAAGTCATGAAGTCCAATAGAACAAATGTCTATGCCATCAACTATTATTTTTCCACCTGCTGGCTCCACTAGACGGAATAAGGCACCTGTAAGAGTGGACTTTCCACTACCTGTTCTACCAACAACACCAATCTTGTGCCCTCCTTCAAATGTGCATGTGATCCCACGTAGCACAAGTGGGGTATCAGGCCGGTACCTTATCTGTTTGGCATCAACAAACAAGTCATGCACTCCAGTTCAACTCTAATTTTTCATAACTTCATGCCACCAAAGTTTTAAAATAACTTGTAGTTAGTTCTTTTTTATTTTTACCTTCAAATCATGTAATTCTACTTTTCCCTCAGCAGGCCAATTCTCAGGAGGACGATTTCCCTCCACTACTTCTGGGGCCTCACTTGGTATATGCATATATTGATTTAGCCTCTCTACTGAAATTATTTGATTTGCTAGAGTGCATTGGTTTTGAATTGCAAATACCAGGGCAGAGTTTAATGAAAGGCCATAAGAGAGAGCCATGCCAATAAATCCTGGAATAACATCACATGTTGAGATCAAAACACTTGCATAAGAGAGAAAATGTTATAGTTTGACAAAATAAATAAGTTATTAGAAGAAACATAAAGTGACATTAATTTCAAAGATAGTAAAAACTGAAGACTCACCAGAGGTGAAAGTCCCAGGTGGAAGTACCACCATGCAAAGTGCTGCAGATGCAAAAACCACTGCGCTGATTGTTTCTAACCTCAGCATCAACCACTCATTTGCTGCATAGGTATGGAAGTAAGGACTGGCATTGACATCAATTAGGTCAAGGTTCTTTGCGAAAAAACGATCCTCCTCCTCAAAAGCCCTTATTGTCACAGCTCCAGCAATAGATTCAGCAAGATGATTGGCTACAAAGGACTTTGTTGTGCCATTCAACCGCATCAATTCTTTTGCAGTGGCATAGTAATATCTCTTCAAAATAAAATTCTTTTTAGGTTCTATTTCCAACAAAGAATATTTTATATTATGTATAAAGTTAAAAAAAAGAGCTTTCATGTTATAGAATTTTCGCTCATAGAAGGGCTAAAATATGTATGATGCTTTCTACCGCTTCTAATATTTTAGGAAACTATTTTTATTCTCAGTGATCCAACTTTCAGAAACCATATTCTTTTTTATTGTTTTCTAGTTAACAAAACTTTGTGCAATGTGTATCCATTTCTCACCCTTACCATCCATTTCCTGTACTAACGTTTTCTTAATTCTTTAGTATGGAATCTTGACTACATCATACACTTTGTAGTTATTATTATAGCCTTCACACTTTCCTAATTATATAAACATCATAAAGTAAAAAGGTTATCAATAAGATGTATTCATCTGCTGTCAAACATAAGCATTGCATGGTTAAATATAATGGTTTTGTGGCTTTTGCCAATGTTAATTACAGATAGAAGACATGAAGTCCTTACAGCAAAAATAAATCAAAGAAGAATCTGTTGAATACCTGCAAGCGAAATGCTATGTAAAGCATTGGTAAAGAGATAAACAAGACTTGCCAAGTAATGGCTGCTATAACTGCAAGATTTGTATAACAAGTTGTAGTAGCTCCTACAGCAAAAATAAGGCCAAATGGGACATCAAGATCCACGATGCTTAGATCTGAGGAGACCTGAACAAGGATATAAGATTCAAAATATTAATATTTTCATTGCATTTCTCAGCAAGGGAAAAAAAATCTATTTGATATGCTTACCCTACTAAGTATCCTTCCCAAAGGTGTGGAGTCATAAAATGACATAGGTGCACGAAAAAGTGAGCTTATTAGCTGTAAAAATAATGATTTTGATGATCGAATACTCATAGCAACTACAACAAGACTTCTGATGAATAAGAAACATGCAGAAATAAACCCAATCAACAAGTACACAGCAATCAATTGCAGTGAGCTGACATAAGGATTGTCAACATTAGAAGCCATCCATAAGTTCTGAAATATCTGGCCAATCACAAATATAAGGTGAGAAAGAGAAGCCACAGAGAAGTATATATATCCTTTATCCTGATTCAGATACTGTAAGTGAGGCTTGAACCCTTGGTTTCCTTTCTCTCTCTCTTCCTTCTTAATTAATTGATTGCCTTGTGATGGTTCAAACTGGTTCTCCATGTATATTTTACGAATCTCTGTAGCAGTATTTGAATGTCTCTTGGAAGAAGTGACATCCAAAAGTCTGTCTGAACCAGCAGTTTCCTTGTGAGCATTGACAAGGTCTTGAAATTCTTGGCTTGAGCTCAACAGATGATGATAAGATGCAGCTTGTATGATTTCCCCGTTAGACATCAACTGTAAGTAAAGATTTTGTCATGTCTATTCATAACTTTGAACAAACAAAAGATAGAAAGAAAACTTTGGAATCACTAATCCGCAGTTATTATTTAGAAGAAAAAGAAAGATAAATGACATAACAAATGCCTTAAGATTAAGGAAATTACCAATACAGAATCAAAGGCTGGAAGAAAATCAACTTGATGAGTCACCAGTAAGACTGTCTTCCCTACAAGTCCTTCCATGATGTAATCCTGTGACATTCCAAAGCCATCTATAAGTAAAAAAGCAAACATAAATGTAGTATCTGAAGAAAAGAATTTTTTTCTCTCATTACTTTAAACAAATTTGCGGCAGTGTGTGCATCAACAGCACTGCATGGATCATCCAAGAGATATATATCAGCATTCTGATAAAGAGCGCGAGCAAGTTGAATTCGCTGCTTTTGACCTCCACTGAGGTTGACCCCTCTCTCCCCTATTTCAGTGAGATCACCATGTGGAAACAACTCAAGGTCCTTCTCTAGTGAACACCTATGAAGCGTTTCTTGATATTTTTCAGCATCCATATCTGATCCAAACAATATGTTCTCACGTATTGTACCTGTCTGTATCCATGCTGTTTGAGAAACATAGGCAAACTTCCCATGAACTTCAATCTGTAATTCAGAAAAGATAATCAGATATTTAACTATACAATAATAACATAAATACTTAAAATAAGGATAGGATAAAAAGCACCTTTTTAGTTTAGTTTAGGTACTAAATGATGCTGGCAAAAAAGTGGCACTGTTATCCAAGTACTAAAAGCCACTTAAGCTATCACAATTTTTTGAACTGTTTTCTATATATAAGCATACAGGAGATTAAAACTTACAGTTCCACGAGTAATCGGAACTTCTCTGAGAATTGCTGCTAAGAGAGTTGATTTGCCTGAGCCAACTTCTCCACAGATAGCCACCTTTTGCCCTGGTGTAACCTCCATTTTTATGTTTCTCAGTGTTGGTTTTGACATGTTATCTTCCCATGAAAAGTCAGCAGAATTGATCGAAATTGAGCCCCTCATATTGTCACTGAAACACTTATTGGCATTTTCACTTTGCAGTTCAGGCGCCTCAAGAAATTTGACAATCCTTGCGAATGCAACTTTTGCTTGAATGACCACTCCAATGACATCAGGGATGGTTCTAATAGGATCTTGAACAAGGCGTAAAGTTGCTACAAAAGTGAAAACATTGTTTGCATGCAAAGGAACATTAAGCAAGTAACATGCCCCAAAGGAAGCGGCAGAGACCAAAACAGGCGAGGCCCAGAAGAGAAAGTTGCTATACGACCTTCTTAATTGCACCACAGACAACCTTTTGAGTTCCACACCCCTCAACCTTTCAATGGCATTTCTAAAATTGGTTTCCCATGCATATAACTTCAAAACCTTCATGCTCACTAGAGCCTCAGAAGTGGCCTTCAACCTCTCATCTTGTGCCACCATAAGTTTTCTCTGAAACTTATGCTGCAATTTAGCAAGTGGAGTATTGCAAATCACAGTTAGAACTATCACCGCCAATGAGGCAAATGTTGCTAATCCAACAGCACGGAAAAGCACTACTAATGCAATGCATAGCTGGACGCTTGTTGTCCACGTCTGGTGAAACCAATAGGGAAACTCTCCAATTCTATTAGCATCCACATTCACATAGTTCATTATCTCACCACCAGAGTGCATCAGTCTTGCAGCATTGGATAACCTCAGTTGCTTTTTATAAATTGCTGCAATGAGCAGTGATCTAACTTTAAGTCCAATGAGCCTGGTGCGGAAGTACCACTGCCTCTGTGATAAGGACTCTATGATCTTTGTGAAGACCAGTGATATGGCCAACACATAGCCTTCATATTTAAAACTCTCATGACCTTCAGCAACCAATATAAAGGAATTCAGAAGCAAAGGGCCAGAAGAGAGAGTGATTACCTTTAGCAAAGCAAAGAATCCTGATATCAAGATCTCTTTCCAGTGGCACATAACTATTGTCATAAAAACTGATGGCTGTGATGATGGCTCTTTCTGTTTCTGTCTGTTCAATTGGTCTAGAAACAGAAAATAACAACTTTCTGCTTGATCTGCCTCCCCCAACTTTGGTATATCCTCATCCTGAAGTGTTTTCTCTTTACCCCTTTTCATCAATGGATTCAGCCACCAAAATGACATCCTACTGAAGACCCCAGCTTTTGCAAATAGTGTGACATAACCAATAGAATCAACTTTATTAGATTCTTCTTTTAAAGGGGTGTATAGACTTTCATTATTTTCTTTCCCATTGTCTCTATACTTAGATTCCTTGTAAATGCATAATAGCAATAAAATTACCCCCGGGAAAGATAAAACATCTAAAGCTACTTTCAGGGATAGTTTTCTGCTACTAATTGCATAAAACAGGGATAAAGCACAGAGAATACCAGAAACCAAGAACATCACAACAGAAAACATGAGTAACCATGCTCTTGGAAGTTGTTTCAGCTGAAGACATACTATAAAACCCACCAGCAACCATGTCAGTCCCTGAATGAATTCTAACATCCACCAATCAAGAGGCAAAGCAGTTTGAGTTCTTCTCAGATTTTCCTCTAAAAACCAAATGCTTAAGCACAAATGTATCAGCCCCAGAGAGCCATTGGCCATGGCTGACACTAACTGCAAATTTGAATAACTTCGCAGCCGGATTTGACCCTGAGATGGTTTCTGTGATGACCTCTGGAGGATTGTAAATAAGATCATGAGCAGCAGCAACACATCAATGCAAATGAACAGCAAATGGTTGACACATGTGGAAGGATCTTTCAAAAACTTAAAATCATAAGTGCAAGGATTCCCTCCTGTCTCTGAACAGCCAAATTCACCACAAGATATGCTCCAAAACCCCTTCATTTTCTTTGTCTTTTAATTGCAGCCCAAAGCCTCACTCTGTGTTATGAAACATCAAAGGTCAACAACAAAAAAAATAGTTAGTCCTTGGTGAGAAAATTTGAAGCTTTAGTAAAAGAAACACACTTGAAACATCACGAAGCCGGTTTTAATAGTGAAAGAAAATGTTGGCTTTGACAATAAAGGAAAATGTAAGCCTATAAAGGAGTTTACTCCTACCATGTTTTGGACTTGCTTAATTGAATAACCCCTCTTTTTCTATTATAAACTATTTTGAATACAAAATAATCTAATGTGGTCCGAACAGACTTACATAATTAATTTGGAAAGTCACATTTGTTTATGCAGTTATGATCATGATCATCTCATGCAAACCTCAAACTCAGAGAACAACAAGTGTTCATAAGGACACTGAACACCGTGTTTATGTGAAGTACCTTGTGAAATAGTTTTTTTTTATAATGCATGCAAAGTCGAATTTTTTACTGTAATAATTTTTATAAAAAAAATACCAAAATAGCACCCTGCACAATTTAATTCCCTAACTAGCACCATTCACTGTACAAGGTCAAAATTCGATTTCCCGGAAACCGAATTCTGACCTTCATTAACCGAATTCTGGGCAGCCAATTTTTTTTTTTTTTTTTCCATTTTCTGTTTTGCGTTTTTAGTAAATAATAAATTATGAATAAATAATAAATAATAAATAATAATTATAATAAAAATTAAATTTAAAAAATTTAATAACTTATAATGTTAATAAATAATAAATTTAATAAGTTATATTCAGAATAAATTTTAATTGTAATAAATAATATTTATAGTAAGTTATTTTGAAAATAAAATTGGAATTTAATAAATAATAATTATAATAAGTTATATTTATAATTTTTTAAAATTTAAAAATATTTTAAATTTGAAAACAATTTGAAAAATATGTAATTATTAAATAATAAATTATATTTATAATAAAATTCAAATAAGAAAAAGTTAATAAGTTATAATGTTAATAAATAATAAATTTAATTAGTTATATTGATAACAAATATTACATTTAATAAATATTTAATAAATAATATTACACTAGACCAATTTTGTGGCCAAATCCTGAATTCAAAAGAACTTTCAAGGGTCGACCCGAGTCTAGCAGGATTAAAACAGAGATGGACATTAGAGAACAATATAATCGTGTCAAAAATTATTCTTATTGTCACACCCCTGGTCACACTAGGAAGACATGTCAAAATATTGATCATGCATTTAGTTCTCGCCACCAATAATCTTTATTCTTGTAATCAGTTTTAAGTTTAATGAATTTAATTTTCATTCTAAATATAATTACTATTTTTAATTTTAATACATACTAATTTATTAAATTTAGTAATTATAAGCATATTTTAATTGTACATATTATTAATATTTTTAAATACACACACGTATAAATATAACTTATTATAAGTATTATTTATTAGATTTCATTTTTATTTAAGAAAAACTTATTATAAATATTATTTATTAAATTTAATATTTATTATAATTATAACTTATTACATTTTTTATTTCTTAACATTATAACTTATTAACTTTTTTAAATTTGAATTTTATTATAAATATAACTTATTATTTAATTATTATATATTTCAAAATATTTAAAAATTAAAAATATTTTTTAAAATAAATATAAATATTAATTATTATAATTACTATTTATTAAATTTCAATTTTAATTTCAATATAACTTATTATAAATATTATTTAGTAAATTTAAAATTTATTATAAATATATCTTATTAAATTTATTATTTATTAACATTATAAGTTATTAACTTTTTAAAATATAAATTTTATTATAATTATCATTTATTATTTAATACTCATTTAAAATTTGAGTTTTATTAAATATTTAATTTAATATTTACTAAAAACGCAAAACAGAAAATGGAAGAAAAGAAAATTGGCCGGCTGAAATTCGGTTCTCCAGAAACTAAATTCTAACAGCCCACGCCGGTGGGGAGGACAAAATGAAGGTCAGAATTTGGTTTCCTAGAAACCAAATTCTGAACTTGTATAGTGAATGGTGCTAGTTGAGGAATTAAAATGTACAATGTGCTATTTTGATTTTTTATTTAATTTATTACGGTAAAAAATTGTGCAAAGTCACAAAAGAAACGGCTTCATCATTGTTACACCGAATGGTTGTGATCCGGTGTTCAAGGCAAGTTGCTGACGCACACAAAAGCTTTCACTTTAGAAAGAAAAAGGATAGGAAGGGAAGAACACACGATTCCAGAGCGTAGTGTGTGCCTGAATAAAGAAAAGAATCAAAAGAAGCTTTAACAAAAAGTGGTCCTTGTATATAACAGATTCGCACAGACAAACATAGCATGTATAAATGCATGTTTATGAACGGAAATAATATAATGGACCGGAATCATAGCACACAGTGCATAAGCATTAATTGAAGTCTAGTGAAGTGAAGCCAAGTCAAATGAATCATTTGAGGACACAAGAATAATGCATTAGGGCAAAACTCTGTGTGAAAGAACAACCAAATTAGATAGACAAGTCCGAAATGACCGGTTGGCGTGTGGTACAAAGATTCTTTGCATTTAAAGAACAAACTATAGTAATATTAGTAGCAAATAATATTTCCACTTCTTTCTTTTCAATGGTTTATTTGTCTATATGTGAATGTGTTGTTTCCCGAAAACAACGCATGTAAGACGAGAATCATGTGTGTTCTGTTTGTTAATGGAATGTCCATTGTTACGAGAATAAAGATGAAGAGAATGAATAGTTGGTATAGAAGGAGGTGAACATTAACCAAAGTTAGAGCAAAACTGTCTCCGTCTATAAAACTATCATTTTTTAAATGTAAAATACAAACTTACAGAAAAAGAAAATAAGAGATAAATAATTTCAAGGAATTCCAAATTAATAAACTTATTTATATAATTAAAATAGTGAGATATAATTTATATAATAAGATTGTAGTAAAAATATATTAATGTGGTATTTTCATAATATTACGGGAGCATTAACTCTTGCAATTCCGACCAAGTGTGATAAAGGTCAAAAGTCGTCTAATTAAGAGTGCTGAGATTTTTTATTTTTTATTTTCTCAGGTGATTCAAAATTCAAATGTCCGCTTTTCACCATTGCAAATTTGCAACCAACATCAGCCTTTTTTACTCTGGTTCATGTACATGTGTAAATGTGAATATATATGTTTAATTTGGAATGAATTAAATTGATTTTTAAAATTAGAAAAACATAAATAATCTAGTCAAGTTAAATAAATTGATTTTGTTGCTCTTTTTTTTAAAAAAAAAATATTTATATTATTTTATTGAAAAAATTAAATCTCACATAAGATCAAATTAGAGTATAAATATAAAGTAATCTTCATTTTATAAATTAATTTTATATAGTTCAATTAAGTCTAAACTTATATTTTAAAATGATATTATATCAAAGTTATCCTAAATTCTCTAAAAATGATCACATATTTTTTATACACGCAACAAATTCAATAATAATATGAATGTAGGGAAATATATATATAAAAAAATATTTATGAGAATTAGTTACTCATGTCCATAAACCCTCTCTCAAGATAGTGATCATGTCTATGACTGCTAAGGCCTGAATTTATTGAATAATACTCTCTAGTTTATGAAATTTTAAGCCTAGTTTATTGAATAACATGTTCCATCCAATTCTTTTTCTTTCATGATTTTCCCGCACTAGAGGAAATATGGTGATAAAGAATCAAGAGGGAGGAGAGATGAGCCTAAAGGAATGTATTGCTTAGTAACATAATATTAAACAGAGTTAAAATATTCTTTCACATGTACGTACGATTTGAGTGTCATGATGATTACAATACATGTTTGATTGGGTTCTTTTTAATTATATGGTTAATTAAAATAGATCGACGAGTGGATTGGTTTGAAATTGTATTTTTATTGAAGCATAATGACTCCAATAACTCAGATGCACGTGAGAACTGGACCTAACTTACACTACACATGCATGCAAAACCCGAAAACACAAGAACATGTATATGTCATATATAGGAGAAAAAAGTTGCAAGTATTAGTTGTTCCATCCGTTTCTTACTGTGAAGTCATTTCTGTTAGTTTTGTTTGTTATACATTGGCAATTAGCTTGTAGAGTGCTGACAAGATTCAGGATCCGTGCCATTATTGCGTTCTCTAAATTATTAAGTTCATTGGCAAGTAAAGACACTGTGGCTTTGCTGGAAGAAGCTCTCCTCAGCTAAGGAATTGCTCTAACTTGGGTAGATTTGTAACATATCTCATATATATTTACTTAATGCTATTTGATTTCATAAATTTTGTCACAATTTTTAAATTTTCAAACATTCTGTTATTTCATTAATTAAACGTTTAACTAATATAATATGTTGATAATTAATATATATGAATGATTAACTTATTAACTAATAAAGACAAATGACCAATTAATGAAAGATAAAATGTGCGAAAGTTTAAAATTAAATGATAAAATATTTAATTTGTTGAATGACAAAATTCATGAAATTGTGAAACATAAATGAAAAAAGGTGCAATTAATTTTTTTTTAAATAGATTCTCTTATATTTGGATTAGTTTATTTTTAGCCCAATTTATTGCTACGATGGAGGCTTTGGTTTGGTGAAGGTTCTGCTTTTATTTTATTTTTTTCTCTCTCTACTTTTAAGAAACTTATAGTAAGTAATACTTATGACGGATGCTAACATGAAATAGTAAAAAATGTATGTTATGGATGAGACAGTAAAATAACCGGAAATAAGAGGTTTTTAACTGGAAAAATATTTATAAAAAATCACAAAAATATTTGAGAGTCACAACAATGTTGCATGTGTGGCCGACCATTGCTTGTGCAACCACGGTGATGTTGCAGGTGCAATCATGGTGACAATGTTACTTGTGCAACCACAGTGACACTGCTAGTACAATCGTGCAGCCATTGTGACGTTGTAGATGCAATTGTAGTGGTGACACTGCGAGTGCAACCATGGTGACCGCTGCGCGTGCAGCCTCAGTGACATCACTACATGTGGTGGTTTGACGGGGATGAGTTGTGAAAAAAAAATTACTTTACTAGTTATGTGAGTTGCTTTCCTTCAATCTCGTACGTTGATTTTTTTTATTAATATATCAAATGGCTAAAATTAATAATTCATCCATGAAACATATTTTTTACTACTTCATGTTAGAATTCGTGAATACTTAAAAGCAATAATGTTTATAAGTGTTGATCACCATAATTACACACTATTATAGGGTTATGACCTTATCATTTGTTTTTCCTCTTCCAGATTCAAAATAGATCTTTGTCCAATAAAGTTACAACTTCTGTGCTTATTTGTATTCCACATATATATATATTTGCTAGATGTCCATTCAAATACTGATGCATGTTGTACTTGTTTACTACACTTCAAATTTATCTCGTTGCATCTACTGCCCCGTTCTTAACTTCATTGTAAAAAACAAACTTGATATCTCTTGAAGATAAACGATGTTAGTATAATGTGCTGCTATAGCATTTCTCCTCTTAAAACTGTTGAATGTTTTTGTATTTCATCTTTAATATAAGCATATTTATTTAGTTTTAAGTCTCTTAACGTGAGTTGAGACTGTTTTGGCTTTCGTAAAAGTAATATATAAAAAATGAAAGAGAAGAAAAATTGAAATTGTTAACAGCTACGCTCTAGCCCTTTTGTCGCTTCTACTTTGGGGGGTTGCTTTTTAAACAAACATGTTTGTTTTCTTTGTGTGGATGACTCTATAAGCTATACGCAATGCACGTGCTTAAAGTGATTTTTGAGTCTACACAATTTTTAATGTCTAGATAACATAACACCCAAATATCAATTCTATAACCTCCTCCAAAATCATCATATACTTCATATATATCAACTTCTATATATAAATAGGGACTGTTATTTTGAGTGATAATTTTTTTAAGAATTCTTTTAACATTATATCTAATTTAATTTTTATTTATTATAATTATTTATAAATTAATTTTTAATATTTTTAAAATAATTTGTTAATAAATAAAATTAATATTATCTTATAATATAAATTATTTATAATAAATCTAAAATATAATTTATATATTTAAATTAAATATTATTTAAATTTTAAATATAATTTATATATTTAAACATAATATTTATTTATATATATAATTTATTTTAAATTTTAATTATATGATAAATATTTAGCGTATGTATTTACATACTAAAATATTATTACCTTAAAAATTGAAGTACTTATATGTTGTTTTGTCTTTATTATAAAAAAAATAATTGATTCTTTTTCATCATGAATTTCATTCAAACATACTAATTATATTTCAATGTTTTAACTAGAATCATGCTTTTGCTTCCTTGAAATTTTTGATATATATATATATATATATATATATATATATATATATATATATATAATATGGTGTCTTGGGTTGAAAATTTATACTAAGATTTTATTTTCAATTTATTTCTAAAATAAAATTTCTCAACATAAAACCTTTTCATTTAAATTAATTTTTGACTAAGGTTCTCTTTCTTGTTTATATTTTTTTTTACGGATTTTAAAAGATTTAGTTTATTTTTACAAGTTTCATAAATTTTATAAAATTTTTGAATGATCTATGATTACTAGAGTAACTTCACAATAATTCTCTCTAATCTCTCTAGAATTATGTTAAGAAGAATATTGAATGATTAAATGGAATTTAAAGACCTCATAGAGACCTTATTTTTTTATAATAATTCCTGATAGGCTTTTAGATTAGATTTACTCCCTCAAAACATCCAAATATCTCACTTTAAGCAAGCATGTGCCTGTTTTCAATGGTGCTCTCTTTGATTTCACTTGCTCAATGTGCTCTTGTGGAAGTCTTGAGCGAATTTTACTCGCTCAGAGTGCTCAAGTAACTCACTCTAAGCAAACATGTGTATGCTTGCAAGGGTGCTCTCTAACTCCACTTACTCATAGTGCTCTTGTGGTAACTCTAAACGAGTTTTGCTTGCTTAGAGTAACTTATTTTGAGCGAGCTGGTAGAGTTTTCTAGGTTATTCTCTTATCTGGTTCACTTAGAGCAAGTTATTGGTCGTTATGAGCGAAATTTACTAGTTTTGAGCGAATCTTCTATGTAGCTTAGAATGAGTCTTCTATGTAGCTTAGAATGAGTCTTCTATATAACTTAGAGCAAGTCTTTTATGTAACTTGAAACGATGATTCCCCTTTGAGACTTGTAACTTTCAAATAATTTTCTCCCTATATTAGATTTCAAAAAAAAAATACATAATATATTTAAACAATTAAATTTTAAAATAAAATTAACTCTTAACTAAATAATTTATGATAATTTTTTTTAAAAGTACAAGACATATTTAACGATTATCATAATCAAACACCAAATATCAACATACAAATATATAAGACACATTGTTTATTTTTACATTTTTGTAAGTAGTTTATTTATAAACAATCCTCTTTAACTTATGGGCTAATTCAAATAAACTCACATCTAAATAGGCTAGGTAATACTAATTTCTTGCTCGCGTGAGTTGTGGGTTAAATGTGTTGAATATGAATAACACAATGAAACTAATAATTGTGTCCTTGTATCATTCAAATGATAGGCACAAATCAAAGCACTAATTAAAAGATAATAAAATATATATATTTTCTCTCATTATATGAAACAAATTAGTGACTAGTGAGGGTCTCTAAGATGTGTTCATGCTTACGTTGAGATTCGTTTCTGATTGTTGTTATCTGAAATCAAATGGGTGTTACAAGTAATCCTAATTTCTGATAATGTCAGTCACATCTCATGTAGCCATATAAATAGGTAGACA
Source organism: Cajanus cajan (assembly GCF_000230855.2). Taxonomy (NCBI): domain Eukaryota; kingdom Viridiplantae; phylum Streptophyta; class Magnoliopsida; order Fabales; family Fabaceae; genus Cajanus; species Cajanus cajan. The sequence continues at coordinate 52,653,214 of NC_138523.1, read as the reverse complement.
TTAGCGTTTTAGCCTTTTAGGAGCATCACCTATAATGAGCTTAGTTTTAGTAAATATTGACCCATCAAAGCAATTCTGGTCCAACTAGATTGTATTGTTTCTAATGGAATTGTTTTAAGTACTTGCTTTTATAGGTTCTTTAATAATAGGCTTTAATATTTAAATTTTGGGTTAGTTTGTGAACCAAGGCTAATATATTCACATCTATCCTTCAAATTTATACAAACTTTCTCGATTCATTCTCATATTTAGGAAGAAAGAAACATCTCTTGATTAGGATAATATGTTATTTTAAGTTTGTCACTAATTATTTACAATAAATATAATTTAAAAATAGACAATAATACTATTATATAAAAATATTTTATATTGAAAAAATATATATAAATTCAATTCAATTAACTTACAAATTCGCTAAAAACCAGTCTTCTTAATAATAATATATGTTGTCTATTTAACATAATGTGAATAATACATTCATGATTTTTTTTAGTCATGATATAGGTAAAAATATCAACTACTGAAAATAGTGATTAATCTTTATTGAAAATGATAAATGTACATAAGATGGATTTTTTTTTCGACAACTATTTCATGTTAAGGAATCCTTTACAACTTGATTTTAAAAGATATAAATTATTATTACTTATACCAATCAATGATGGTATCACGCATATATGATTGCTCTATTAAAATTAACTTTTGTCGTCTTCTAGGTTTTCAATAAATGTCTCTAGTAATAAATAAATATCTTATATATTTATATAAAGATACATTCATTGTTCATACTAGTGTAAAAGAGGTACTTTTGTGTCTTTCTATATTTAAAATACTAATAATAATAATAATAATAATAAATAATAATAATAATAATATAGAAAGAAATTGAAAGAAAAGGTTTAAAACGAGTTAAAGATAATGATAACTTATAAATGTATAATAGTTCAAAATTATATACATGAAAATAAAAAACCACTTATATATATAAATATAAACTCATACAAGTTTCTAGTGTCAAATTTATTTTATACTAATTAAATTTAGAATCATTTGTACATTATAAATTTATAATTAATGAATTCAATCAATATTTATTGAACCAAACTTAAATAATTTATAAACAATAAACAACTCATTACATTCTTAAAATAAATAAAAATATACTTTAGAAATTTTGAGATAGGGAAAAGTTCAACACAATAACAATTCTATAAAAAAAAAGTAATAATGTAGAAATTAAATCCCTTACTTACAATAATTTGTTAGAAACACCAACAAAATATAGCAAAAATAAATAATTAAACGCACAAGAGATACAAATATTTTTAATGTAAAAAATTCCTCAATATAAGGATAAAAATCACTAATCATTCAGATTAAAGAAAAACTTCACTATGATCAACAAAACGTACAAGAGAGTCCCCAAAGAATACATCAATCAATGCTTAGAATCGATCAAAGCAAAATTGAGCACAATTACTTACAATTAAGAAATAAGAAAATAAAAAGACTCAAAATAGAGTTGCTACTACCAGACATTTTTCTTCTACTTCGAACTTTCTTTCAATGATTCAACAGCTGAATATAAAATATCACATCACATAAATTTATTGTCCAAAAATCAATCTAATCAAATGATAAACGAATCTTTAATTACAATTCAATAAACGTTACTAAGTAAATATACGACTTGTAATTTTTTTCTTATCTTTTTTTTTCTATATTTTTACTATTATTTTCTCAAATTGAGTCACTCTCAATAATCTAATTTAACCTTTTCCCAATTAATTAAATAAAATATAATAGCAACTTAAACCTATTTTCCACCCAATAAAAGTGATCAAAATCCAATAATTTGCTCCATGGTGGGTTACTTGTCAATTACCCTTATCTCGTGCAACAAAAAGTCATAAACTTACTTTGTACTCAAATCCGTACATTTCAACTTTTTTTTTTTTTTAAATTCTTTTTTACTTTCTCCCCTATCTTTTTTTTCCCCCTTCTTTTTCACACTTATGATAGCAGGCCCACAAAATATGGAAATGGACCTAAATTAAATAAATAATTCATTTTTGGAAACTGACTGCTCGTCTTGGTGCTTTGCTTTGTTGGAATTTCATGATCACTGGTTTTCTCGCGACTATTCTATTTTAAAAAAATTCCATATACACGAAGAATATAAAATTAAAATGAATTTAAAATACTCATTTATATATAATAAAAATATGAATGAAAATATAAAGTTGTAATACTTTAAAGTTTTAATTTAATTTTTTAATAATTAATTTAAATAATAATATGCTATTTGAATAATCATTTATAAGCATTTTATTAAACGTTCGTTTACACCAAGCATCTTATTATACTTAATATTTTGTAAATACTGATTGAAATAATGAAAGAATTGATTTTTAATCGGATAAGTAATTAAAAAGAAGTAAATAATAATAATTTGATTTTATGTGAATACTCATAAGACATGTGCTGTGAAATAAAAAATACATGAATGTATAAGTATGATAACACATATATAAGAAGCCATCTTATTATTAAAACTAAAAACTTAATTTTATCATATAGAAGTGAATAATTTGTTTAAGGAATTGATTAAATCCTTCCTAAAAGAACTTAATTTTAAAATAAATTAGCGTTGCCTCAATTTTTAGTTTAATTTAAATGGATCCGATTTTAATTTATTAGCTTATTTTTTATAAAACAAATTGTCTTATTTATCCTCTTTAGATTTTCTCATAGATTAAAAAAAAAATCTCGAACACCGGTTTCCATTTGCAGAAAGTGGAAAACAATGGATAAGCTCTACCAGTTCCCAAGTGCTATCATACTGAATTACACAATGTCATGATATTCGTGAATTGATAAATAATATTTATAATTTAATTTAATAAATTAAATTAATAAAAAAAAACAGGAAACTAAAATAAAGAAGAAACTCCCTTCCTCCCATTTTCCCCTCTTTTTATTAGATAAAAAAGTCTCTCTAATTTGTTCTAGTTAATTGGCAACATCATCAATGTGAAACACTTCATGTAATTGCCCACTTTTAATCTAACAAATAAAGTTGATTGTTGACAGTAAATACACCTTTGTTGACATTAATTGGGTTGTTGCCAACATTGTAATCTAACAATAAAGTTGATTGTAATTACAACTTTTTTGAAATTAATATCTTCTCAACTTTGCTTTATAGATTAAAGTATTATTTATTCAAGGGATACATTAAAAAAAATTAAATATATTTTTAGTCCTTTAAATTTATGATAATTTATTTTTGGTCTTTCAAATTTAAAATTATTGTTTTTAGTTTTTATAATTTTAAAGAATATTATTTTAGTTCTTATATTTAAATTTTGTTAAAAATTTTATCAAATATTATTACATAAAATTTATCTACTAATGTCTTTGTTAGTGAAAATATCATATTAAATTTAATTGATATTGTATAATTATCTTAATTTTTCACTTTCAGATATGTTATTGGTGACCTGAAAAACTAAAATAAATATTTTTAAAATTATAAAAATTAAAAATAATAATTTCAAATTTAAAATACAAAAAATAAGTTTATCTTAAATTTGAGGGACTAAAAATATATTTAAGTCTTAAAAAAATATTAAGAATAAGAATATAAATTTTGTAAGCATTAAAATTTGAGTCATTGAATATGTTCGACCGTTGGTAAATTTTGCCTTATCATGCTTTGATTTGACAAGTAATCTTATATTAAAATCAAATTATTATAAGAAATACTAATAGATATATAATGTGTAAAAAATACTTATCTACTTCTGTCTGTGTGGTCAATACATACTTCAAATGTTACATAATATTTAAATGTTACATAATATGTTTACTTACTTATTATTAGTTTATTTACTTATCTACTATTTAAATGTTACATAATATGTTTATTTTTAACTATAATTTTATTTTACAAGTTTTAATTAAAATATAAATTTTTTTAAAATATCTTTCAAGTCCATATAAATATAACAATGCATACTTCAAAAATATATTACAACAAATTAATTTGATACCTTTATCACAAAAAACCCAACAACTACCAAATAATTTTAAAATTATTTATAATTTTATTTACTTGATCTAATTAGTAATATCATCAAATATAATGGTTTGATCATTTAAATTTACATTTTATAAAAAATTATTAAATATGTTATTTTACTAATATATATATATATATATATATATATATATATATATATTAATGTAATGCTTATTCAAGAGTTTTTCATTACATAATATATACTAATTATTATATTTATTAAATTTAAGAAACATAATATAATAATTTTCATTTGAATTTTTATATATTATTAAATAAAATTAGTTAAAATAAAATTTCATAACTCGATATATACATATTAAAATATACAATAAAAACTTTATTATTTTTATTATTATCCAAACAATAGTTTATAAAAATATTTTATAATATAATAATTCAAATGTATAATAATAACACACACATATATATATATATATATATATATAAAATAAAATTTCTCTTAATTTCTATCCTTAAATATTATTCTAAATAAAATATTATAAATTATTTTAATTCAACTGTATATTTTAAAATTATTCTTATTGTTCATAATATAATTTTTTTAAAATTAATCAAATTTAAAATTATATATAGTAAAGAGGTATAACCCTTTCTCAACAAGTTGAGCTTTTATAAGGAAAAATGATACTTTCAATAACTCCATAGAAAAGTAAGAGATTGATCGCTAACTTTTTTTTGTTAAAAAACACAAGTGGTATGTTTTTTTTATACATTACCACCGCAATATGAATTTCAAAATTCATAATGAATCAAAATGAGAAAAAAAAAAAAAAAAAACCTTAATTCCGATGCGACCGCTGTGTATGTCAACATTGTGAAGTTGTTTAACTCGGTCTCGATGTGATGTTACGTTGTTTTCGTTTGGTACGGACATCACCACATGTGCTTACTACTGCCCCAATACACGAAGTGTACATACGCAAGACTTCAACATGGTTTTTTAGAAGAAAGTGTTACCAATGGAACAGTTAGGCAAAACCACCGTAGAAATTGTCATAACATTTATTTTTGTTTTTTGTTTTTTGTTTTTTACACGTTAATTATAACCACGTTAAGAATTTAGAAAATTCACCCAGAATATCAAAAAGAAGAAAAATACAAACCTGATTTTGATGCATCCACCACATGTACAATATTGTCACGTTTATAAATTTGGTCTTGATGTGTATGTGATGTTACATTTTTATTTTATTTTTTGCTGTACGTGACACCCCATGTGCTTACTACCGCCTCAAAACACGAAATTTTATTTTATTTTCTTTTCTTTTTTGAGGAAAAAGCATTACCAATCCAACAGTTACACAAAACCAGCATATATGAAGTCTCTTATCCTAAATTGATGAAGCCAGCCCTCACCCCTTCCACGTACATAGTGCACTCAGCAACCCAACACTAAATAAATGCTATTGCTATCATATAAGGTAAAGATCAATAATATGACGACAAGGGTTTAATTTTATTCGCACTTCCATTTTTGCTCCACAATACTATAGAGGACTGCTAGGAACTCACTTGTTTTTTTTAATCAATTCATAAATTTATTTTGAAAAAAAAAACTACAAAATCATGAATAAAATTTATTAAATAAGTTGGACTTGCATATTTTTGTAATTTCTAATCAATAAAAATGTTCTAAAAAGTGTTTAGTAACATTTCTCATCACCTGGTATAAATAAAAACATTTTTCATCACCTTTTATCTAAGTTTATAGTAAGGACAACATGAAAGCTAAGCTAGTCTAAATTGGTCGCTAGTCTATTCATCTTTGGCTCTTTGTCCATATTCTTCGCGTCTCGATTAACATAAAAGAGAGGGAATAGGTACACTTATGCAATAATTGTCTTCTTACCAAGAAAATAATATTAGTAATATTTTTTAAGTCATAAATTTAGTGTGCTTTTCACTAATTAATTATTCAAATAATTTAATAAAACTACATGAAATTAACTTAATAATAGAAGATATAATAAAAAAAGTTTACCTTTATTGTGTAACTATATATATATATATATATATATATATATATATTAGGATGCAAACATAGTCCCACATCATTCAAACAAGAGGATGGACATGAGTTTATATACACATAGTTGTCTCCATTGGTAGAGAGACCTTTTGGGTGGTGTTCAAAAGCAAAACCGTAAAGACTTAGGTCCAAAGCGGACAATATCTCACCAACATGAAGACATGTGTATGTGTGTGGTAATTCCTGGTGCACAACAAGTGGTATAAAAGTCGATCATGTGGAGACATGTGTATGTGTGTGGTAATTCTTGGTGCACAACAAGTGGTATCAGAGCCGATCGTCTGATTAGGTGATCAGCTCGAGGGAGGCGTGTCCCACTATCAAAGTGTGAGTGAGCTCAATGGGCCCACATAGTCCCACATTATTTAAACAAGAGGATATATCACATAGTTGTCTCCATTGATAGAGAGGCCTTTTGGGTAGTGTCCAAAAGCAAAACCGTAAAGGATTGGGCCCAAAACGGATAATATCTCACCAATATGAAGACATGTGTATGTGTGTGATAATTCATTGTGCACAACAAGTGGTATCAGAGCCGATCGTCTGATCAGGTGATCAGCTCGAGGGAGGCGTGTCCCACTGTTAGAGTGTGAGTAAGCTCGGTAGGCCCACATAGTCCTACATTATTTAAACAAGAGGATATATCACACAATTATCTTCATTGGTAGATAGACCTTTTTGAGTGATGTCCAAAAGCAAAACTATCAGGACTTGGGCCCAAAACGGATAATATCTCACTAATGTGGGGACATGTGTATGTGTGTGGTAATTCCTGCTGCACAACAAGTGGTATCAGCCGATCGTCTGATCAGGTGATCAGCTCGAGGGAGGCGTGTCCCACTGTTAGAGTGTGAGTGAGCTCGATGGGCCCACATAGTCCCACATTATTTAAACAAGAGGATATATCACACAGTTGTCTCCATTGATAGAGAAACCTTTTGAGTGATGTTCAAAAGCAAAACTATGAGGACTTTGGCCCAAAACGAATAATATCTCACTGATATGGAGACATGTGTATGTGTGTGGTAATTCCTGGTGCACAACAAGTGGTATTAGAGCCGATCTTCTGATCAAGTGACCGACTCGACGAGTATCGATCTTCCTAAAGAGTGGAGGGTTAGGAGGCGTGTCCCACTGTCAGAGTGTGAGTGAGCTCGGTGGGCCCACGTAGTCCCACATCATTTTAAACAAGAGAATGGACATGTGTTTATATACACACAATTGTCTCCAATAGTAGAGCGACCTTTTGGGTGGTGTCCAAAAGCAAAACTGTGAGGACTTGGACCCAAAACAGACAATATCTCACCGATGTGGAGACATATGTATGTGTGTGGTAATTCCTAGTGCACAACAAGTGGTATCAGAGCCAGTCGTCTGATCAGGTGACCGGCTTAACAAGTATCGAAAGTCTTCCTATACTGTGGAGGGTTAGGAGGCGTGTCCCATTGTCAGAGTGTGAGTATGAGTGAGCTCTGTGGGCCCACATAGTCCCACATCATTTAAACAAGAGGATAGACATGTATTTATATACACAGTTGTCTCCATTGGTAGAGAGACCTTTTAGGTGGTGTTCAAAAGCAAAACCGTGAAGACTTGGACCCAAAACGAATAATATATCACCAATGTGGAGACATGTGTATGTGTGTAGTAAACTCCGGTGCACAACAATATATATATATATAAGGATTCAAACAACACCGATATAACTTTTACTAAATATTATACTGCTCAATAACATTATATTAAATGTAAATTTTGTAAATCTAACCACTAAATTAAAAATTCTTTACTCTTAGATCATATATACAAAATCTAAGATAATTTGACACTTCATTCTTATAAAATAAAAGTAATATAATATATAAATTTCAAAATATAATAAAATATTAACACTTAGATTACCTTCAAATTATTTAATTTTAACAAAATTTGATATAAACACATAAAGTAATATAAAGTTATAATTTAACAGTTAAATTTACAAAATTCACATTTGATATAAAATTATTAAACGGTATAATATTTATAAAAGTTATACCGATATCATTTGAACCCTCTTTTATATATATATATAAAATGAATTTATTTACTTTGATAAAGCACATTGGTGCTTCAATTGCGTAGAAAGATGTCACACTGGCCAGGCCCAGATGGAAAACGGGCTGGACTCATCCCAGATGTAGAGTCCACTCGAGTTGGACCAGCATGGATTTCCCCTTAGCAAGGTAACCACACTAAAAGTTTCAAATGCAGGTAACCATCATTCTTATTTGTAAATCGACTTCTAACACACTTATGCAGGGTCACATGAACACTTTCAACATTTAATATCATTATATTGCATGGTTTCCACCAATTTAAGCACATTCTTGTATTATGCATTGAACAAAAGAATTGTAAGTTACACGTCCAATCCTTCCTGAAATATAAGTAAAACGTGATGATAAAAAACTAACATTATAGGTAGACCAAGATTATAGAAAACTAGCACCGTGGCTGTTGAACAAACGCCACAATGCTTTCCACAATCAAAGACTTGGTGAGAAAATGAAAAAAAAAAACAAAACAAAAAAAAACAAAAAAAAGGTAACCCTGTGGACACAGTTTTACAGGGTTTTTGGAACATTTATGTAAATGTAAGCATCTCACCAGGACAATGAAGTCACAAAAAGGGTAACAGTGCCAGCGATCCCAACTCTTGCTTTCATCACACTCTATTCACTCAAAATTCCCATCATGCATGTATATATATGATTGATGTATAAGTGACTAGAAGCAGGGGAGTACTATGCATTAGAATAATAGCTACCACTATTACTTAAAGAAGTTAGATGGACAATGGTTATGTCAAGTTACTTAAGAGCCTTGTCAATCTCTGCACACAGCATCATTTGTCTAATCTGAAGTTCGCTTTCTTCTGAAGACACCCCACAAATAATACTTAGCTTCAAATCCTGCCCACAAAGGATTAAAAAAACTAAAAACATTAAGTTCAACAGATAATTATAATGAAAAGTGTCAATGAAGAGTCCAAATAAATGAAGCTCACTCCAATAATGGATTGGAAGCATGATAGAAGGAAAAATTAAGAGCTCTGAATTTTTAGCTACAACTCTTATGGCAAGTTCAAAGTCAATGATATCATCAACCAGCGCGTCAAAGACCTTTTCGGCTCTGCAGGGAATAAATATTTAGTTTAGGCATATTAAATTGAAGAAAAAAAAGAGTAACATTGCGTAAAAGTTGTCTGAGAAAAATCACCCCTCACTGTCAGGAAAGATAAATAGCGCAATGCTCTTATCAGTTGTCCCCTCGCTCTTGAAACTTTCAGGCCACACCATAGATCTGGGAAGCAATTCCGAATGAAGCACCTCTGGTAAATGTTCTGTCTCCTCCACAACTTTGGAGCATGCTAAATTGGACAAATGGACCAGAAGTCCACTAACAGTACCAATAGTTTCATCACAGAAGTACATACTTCCCCTATTAACCAGAAAATTCAATTTCAAATGATATTCAGTAATTCACCAGTCACCACAATAGCTTATAGCTATAGAAATGCACCAATTTCAAATGAAGGTAGCAAAAAAAAATCTTCCGTACCTCCAGATTGGATCAATAATAGGCTGTGCATCAACATGACCATCTAATACTACACACCCTGAATCGTTATTGGTAACTCCTTGAGAAACTGGAACAGATTTGAAACCTACATCAGAATTAGCTACATCCCTTGGAGGTGGTCCACACTCATTTTTTACCTCACTTTCTTCTTCACAGTTGATGGTACATTGAGGATGTTCAAGCTCAGGTAAACTGTGACTATCAGATAACACGCCCTTTGTTTTAGCAACTAAGTCAGAATTAACTATTCCTTTCTTCTGCTTCTTTTTAATATTCTTTTTTTGCTGTTTATTGCGTTTCTTCACTCTCTCTGTGCAATGTTCTACTTTTCTCGTGGCATGGATTGCATTGTTTTTCAAAACTACAGACTCTTTTGTTTCAAATGGGAGAGGTGTAGATTGGTCAAGAGAAGGTGGCACTCCTAGCTTTGTTGCACAATCCTCACAAAACCATGTAACATCACCAGTAAAAATCACAGGCCCCTTTAAACAGTACCTGATAAAAAGGACAATTAAGAAGTCAAAGGTCAATTAAGGCCTTAAAGAACATGAAATCACAAATTTCCTATTTTATAAAACATTGGGAGAAGAAATAAGATTCAATTTAAAAGGGTATTAACAAAATTCTGTAGCATATCCATTAATAATCCTTTGGTTTATCCAAACCTAACTATAATGGGTGCACTCCCGAATCTCACTTTCAATACCACTAGAAATTTTAAGATTGTCTGTATGGCAATAAAAGGAGAGGCACAATCAGCTATGTACTGATGATAAAAACTAGCTAAGGAAATTAAACATGATTTTAAAACACTTTTATTAAAACCCAAAAGCATATCTATTCTATATACACATGTGATGCATATAAGAATCACTACATTTTATGTTAAACCATGTTATCAAGGTATTAATACCAAGCAGTGAGTTATTCCAATTATTTGTTGGATTGTCCCACAATAGAGAGTACAGTCCTACCTCCATTACTCAAACGGAAGTTCTAAAGAATGTCCAAGGGGCATTAGTGGTAGTGGCATTTCAGCTAAGTATGATGAGAAAAACTTACTATAAGTGCATCGAAGAATACAGAGAAAAAAATGGAGCAAACAATAAGTACCTATGCAGCGCATAAGCCTTACACTCGGTGCAAAAAACCAATGCCTCTGGTAAGCCTCTATTGCCACACTGGAGACAAACAGTTTCCTACAACAAGGGTAAAGAGTTTTACTGAATATGATTCATAAGACCACAAATGCAAATCCAAATATGCCCCCTTTCATACAATATTATAACATATGCATGCATATAAAAGCTGTATCATTAATTAGGCTTATATTTTAAATCATGTATGGATCACTGAAAAGAACAATTCCAAAACACTACTAACATTTTCCCCAATTTATGATCCAATATCTTTGCTAGAGATCACAATACAAACATTTGCACTTGCTGTTGCAAAAACCAACAACAGTAATCTCGAAAATTGTTACCAAATGAATAATTATTTGGATGTTGGCTTTATAACCATTAAATTAAACCGAGATTGATAATACAGTAGACCTTGTAGGAAGGAAGCATTCAAAAATTATAATTACACAACTATTCTTGCGATTGTTCTATCATGGATTATTAGATTTATAGCATGCATTACAGTTACCAAGCGAAATAATAGCACGATGAAACAAAGAGCATCTCAAGAAAAGCAAGAAAGAAACTTGTATGGTATCACCTAAAACCAATGCACCTTCCCAGAACAGACAAAGAAAGACCCACTAAAGAAACACAACAAAGTTTCAAATTTTATTCATAAGGGTAACATTTTCACAGCCCACAAAATAGAAAACTTGAATCATTACTCATTCGCGGAGTCCTCCAACGGAAAATGGAAATAAAAAGAGGAACAACAAAAAAAGAAAAAGGAAAAACTGACCATTTTGTTGTGAATGGATTGAAGATCCAAAGGGTTTAATTGGGTTGTAGAATATTGCACGTGTAAGGAGTGTTTGTTATATCTGTGAGTGAGAACTGAGTAAAAGACATTGAAACCACACCGATACCTGCCTTGGTATAGAACTGGAAAGATGATTGAGCCATATAGGCTTTTCTTTCCCTTATGATATTCAAAAAAAATTCTATTAGATGATTGTTTCGCCTGATCATAATATATTCTCTTTCCAGAATTGATATAATCAAGAACATTATTTTCGAAAATAGTTAAAAATATATTTGATTAAGATTAAATATTTTTAAAAATATTTTAAAGTTTAAAATAATTAAACTAAAAATAAAATCAAAATTAAAGTTATAATTAAATTAGATAATAATTTCCTATTTTACAAAAAAAAAAATTCCTAAGTTTCTATGAGAAATTTTTTTTAATCTTTTTATTTGGAAAATTAAATGACTTAAAATATAAATAACTACTTTTTTAAATATTTAGAAATTTTCAAATGTAAAACAATCCAGCTGAAAAAATATATTATTATCTATTATAAAAGAAACTTTTGTATATAGATAATCATCACTGTATTTATTTATTTTTGCCTAAATTTAATCGATTTATCATAGAAAAAATATATATTCAGTTATAGTAATTAAAATAATTACAATGAACATATATTTTGATAAAATCAATCAATTAAATCATTTCAATTTATAAATATTTTAATTTAATTAATATTTTAACATATATAAAATACAAATATATTTATTATATATGATTAAAAATTATAATAAATTATATATATAAATAAATACCATGTTTGAATATATATATTATATTTAAAATTAATATACATAAATATTTTAAACATATAAATTATATTTTAGATTAAAGATAAATAATTTATATTATGACAAAATTAATTATTTTTATTTATTGATAATTTATTTTAAAATATTAATATTTAATTTATAAATAGTTGTGATAAATAAAAGTTAAATTAAATAAGAAGTTAAAAAAATTTCTACAAATTCTCTTATTAAAAAAAATTCCAAAAAGCACTCGTCCAAGATTGTGTTTAATATAAGTGTTGATATAATAATTATTATACTTTTTATTTTTAAATTATAATTATTAAGATTATCATATTAACTATATATTTATTAAATTAAATTAATAGACCTTTGTAAATTTGATATATATAATATAATATAATATTCAATTATTAATTTTATGAAATATTTTTATAATTATAATAAATTTTTATTTATTATCACAATTTTATAATAATTAACCATAAATATATATATATATATATATATATATATATATAATGATATATACATATTTTGCTTCAATACAATATTTTAATCAATTTATTATACTTTTTTTCCTTTAAAAAATATAATTATTATACAAATATACATTATGATTATAATTATAATATTATAAAAGAAAAATAAAATAAAATAAAATAAAAAAGATTTTGTCACATCAACAATTTCGACGGATATATGTTCTGATTTAAATTAATTTAAGATAAATAAAATAATATAAATTAATTAGAATAATTACGATTAATATTTTTCTTTCTTTCTTTCTTTTGACCACCCACTGCGCACACCATTCTTATCTTATACATTTTGAGATAATAAAATAGGATCGGAGAAAAATCATAAAATAAGAGGAATTATACTATACTAAAACAGCGAAACAAACTTACAAAATTTTAAAATTGCAAACCAAAATTACTATCATTCTATTACTCTCTCATTCTATCTGATTTACCCGAGAAAAAAAAAAAAAAAACTTCTGAAGTCTATTCTATTGTTCTCAAAAATAAAAAAAAAATTGGGTTTGTTTTCAACTTTTATAATAATCTCTCAATTTTTCAATTCCATTATTAAATAGCTGGAGATGACAGCCTACCCTGAGATGTATGCATAGATAGAGTAATTCAGATAACTTGGAAGTTGGAAACAAGTGCTTAAACCTGAAAATGAATCGTAGTAGTCTGACACAACAATCGATCATGTTCATTTATAATAACGTGATCACAGAAAAGAATCTACATGTATTTGATCCATGTTGAAAAGTGTGTGACTCTATAACTCTAATATGGTACGGAAAAATAGATACCACATCAGAATCAGAACTCACCACCACTAGAAACAGCTACTGCCAGCACCTTTACCTTAGTTTCTATAAATGTTGCTATCAAGTGGAAACTTCTTATGAGTCATACATCTTTTACTACTGGAACATCAATAGGATTGTCTGAGAAAACCCCCACTTTTGTTAATTTACTACTTCACAGGTCCAAGAGATATCTTCTGGCAACTTTTCCAAACAGTGACTGGAAAACCAAACAATAGAGTACAGCCAATGCCAGCTTATATTAAGCCATTCAAATGATATGCAAAAGAATATCAACCAATAACATATAATTGGAGTTTGTAAATTTACCAATTATTATATCCATAAACATATTTTCATTTTTCAAATGCGTTTTAGTTGACTTAATTAAAAACTATTGCTTAACAGATAACATTATCCTTGTTATAGGTTCATTCATCTTATCTAAACCAGGGTATTGGTAACCAACTGTTTTGAATAAATTACGTAGTAAAACAGCAAAACTGGGTCGATCAATATGATTAAATGGTCCTTGCAGGATGGCAAAGTCTAAAACACAAAGTCGCTAAGTTCAATTGGATATTGTTATTAAACAAGAAAACAAGTATTTTTTCCATCTGGCTGATCAAAGACATGCTACATTGTTCAGATTCCTGCACACAATATTTTCTCACAAATCAAGACTCTAAAATAATCTGAGTTCAATGTACAAATCCTAGTAAAACTGACTTCTAGGGGTCAAATAAGGAGCCTCATCTGTGCTGAGCCAATCCCCAACAACAACATTCTGTGCCTCAGGCGTATCATTAGGACAAATATGCCCAATTTTCACCCTTGGTTTACTGAGAGGCAACAAAGGAAGTGGTGCTTCCTTCTTAAGAATTCTAGCTGCTTCTCTCACTCTTGGCCTCTTCTCATAGTCAGGGTGCACACAAAGAAGACCCACAAGTAACATCCTCTCCATCTCCAATGCATCAAACTTCCCCATCAATCTTGGATCAGCAGCCTCAATGAGCCTCCTCTTTTCCCACAAGCTCCACACATAATCCGCAACCACAGTGCCATCATCCTCCACAGGCTTCCTCCCAGTTGCCACCTCCAACACCACCACCCCAAAACTATACACATCAGTCTTCGCAGTAGGAACACCAGAATAAACATACTCAGGAGCCAGATACCCCATTGTCCCCGCTGGTATAGTAGCATCCCTTGTGCTACAACTGTGCTCATACACTTCAGCCAGCCCAAAATCCCCAAGCTTGGCATTGAAATCCGCATCAAGCATTATATTGCAGGTCTTGACATCCCTATGAATGATCTGCCTCTCACACTCCTCATGAAGATAGGTGAGAGCAGAAGCCACCCCGAGAACAATATTTAACCTTTGCCTCCACGATAGAACAATACAAGAACCGAAGTTCCTGTGTAAAACCTTGTTGAGGCTCCCATTGGGGAGAAACTCATAAACCAAAACCAACTCATTCCCCTCACAGCACCAGCCCTTAAGCTGAACCAAATTCTTGTGGCGCAAGTAACCCACCATGGTGGCAAACTCCGTGGCGAAAGGGTTGTGCAAACAGTCCAAACCACTACCCTCCCTCGCAAACCTCTTGACCGCCACGTCACCTCCAAAGGGAAGGTACCCTCTATAAACCTTGGCAGAAGCACCCTCTCCAACAAGCCTATCTCGGTTAAACCCCATCGTAGCCGACTTAATCTCCGAAAGCGACAACCTTGTCGGCACTCTATTACTGGTGTGAATATTCCTACAACTCTGTCCACCTTCCCTAACACCCTCTTTCTTCTTTGTCAAGAAAACACAGACGACGAACATAGCCGCCAAAAGAGACACCACAAACGCCGTCAAGCCTCCCAAGCCAAGAACCATTTCACCGATCTTTTTCCTCTTCTGAGTCTGAAGATCGGAGCGTGAGGAATCATGGTCTTGATAACAGAAGAAACAGTCTGCATCTTCAGGAGAGTCGTCGTGGTCGTGGTCGTCGTAGTAAGCAAAGGTGTTGAAGTGGCAGCGGTGAAGAAGGTGGAGACTAGAGCCTTCCCCATTAGAGGCGGTGAATCCGACGTGCATGAAGTGGTTGAGGGTTTGGGAGAGGTCGAGTTGGGAAGAGAGAAGGGGAGAGGGGGGTCGGGTGGTGGAATAAGAAAGCCAGACGCGGAGGAGGTTGAGTGCATGGGCGTAGTGGATCCATGCAGTGATGAGTTTGTTGCTGGTGAGGGTGATGCCTTGGGAGGAGGCGTCGGCGGAGAGGGAGGGGAGGGAGGAGAGGTGGAGGGCGAGGCGGTTGCGGTGGCGGGTGGTGTCGAAGTGGAGGGCGAGGAAGGGGAGAGGGGAGGAGGGGAGGCCGAGGAAGCCGGGGGCGGTGGGGAAGAGGGGGGAGGGGGCGATGAGGAAGGCGAGGCCGTCGGCGTCGGCGGAGGGGCAGGAGGGGGAGGGGAGGATGGAGAAGGAGAAGCGGGAGGAGAAGGAGGCGGTGGCGTTGGTGAGGGGGTCGTGGAAGCGTATGGGGTCGCTGTAGAAGGCTCTTCCTGTGGATGGGGAGCATGTTGTGGTCGTCAGGGCTATGCCGTTGGGGGTCAAGACTGCGTCACCGTAGAGGCTCATGCTCATGCTCATGCTCATGTTGTCGGAGGAGAGGGTGATGGAAGGGACCCACAAGAGGAGAACCAGGATCATCAGAACTGAGGGATCATACTGCATTGTAAAAGAGAGCTTCTTGGAAATAATCGATCATTGCTTTCATTGTCTTTCATATTCTCCTCTTCAACATACAATATAACCAACTCCACCAAACAAACCATTAGTCAACTTTAGGCATCGCATCGGGGCGGGGCGGGGCGGGTTTACGTTCCCCACCGCCGCTCACGATACCGGCTGGGGATAAAATCTAGGTCCCCATCCCCGTTCCCGGCAGGGTTCAGGTTTCCCTTTTTTTTTTTAATAAATATGAACAATTTAAAAAAAAAAAGAAAAGAAAAGAAAAATAATATAAATTTTTATATATAAATATTTTTAATTTTGGTTTATATATATATATAAATAATTTTTTAATTATATTATTAAGCGGGACGGGGCGGGGGCGGGGTGGGGTGAGTATTAATATTTTCGTCCCCGCCCCCGATTTTATCAATCGGGAAAAACTCGAACTCGAACCCAATAAACACGAGTTTTTCTCGCCAAATCGGGACGGGTTCAGGCAGATACCCACGGGGGGCGGGTTAGATTGTCATGCATAGTCAACTTATCATTTTCCTTTCTCTTCTTTACCCAAATTCCCTTTCTTTATTTACTTATTTATCTTTTTACTCAAATTTATATATTTCTTTTAAATATTTTTTTAGTATATTACAATGAAGATTGAACCTAAATCCTCATATTTCTAATTACTACAACCTCTCCTCACCTAACCACTAGACTTAATCTAGTGGTTAGATATAGAAAACGTTTTAAAATGATTATAAAGTATTCTCTAATTATTTAACTTTTCAAATCAGAAGAACTAAATAAAACAAAAAAAGAAATTGGAAATTTTCCACTCTACATTATAAAGTTGGAGCACCAATCATCCACAATCGCATGGCCTGTGGATCACCAGAGTCTAAACAATAATACCTTTGCGGGCTGAAAGTTTTTTATTGGCCCAATTCACTTATTCGTAGAATGTGCGGGCTTTGTTTATGAACTGATTAATTTAAAATATTTATAAAAAAAACCCTCTAAAACTATTTTCTTAATTTTTTTAAGTACACAAACTATTTTGATTATTTAATAATCAAACATAAACATTTTTAATTTAAGTAGTAAATTATATTTTCATCCTCTGAGATATGCATAAATTACAATGTCTCTTCTTTTAATTTTAAAAACTGTAATATTTTTTATTTATTATTCTAATGGAACTAAACTTCTTAATGATAATGAAAAACTATAAATAAGCCTTCCAATAACATTTTTCGCTCGTTCTAATTTTTTAATGGAATTACGTTCGTGTAAATTTTAACTCTAGACTCCTTATTTGAATACTTTATTATCAACTTTAGTCTTTTAGAGACTAAAACTAAAATTTTTAACAGCCTTATTATTTAGTCTTGAACTTTTTTTTTTACAAAAAAAAAATTTAAATATACTGGAATCATTATTAAACTTCACCTAAAATGCAATTTCATTTTCTAAATTTTAGAAGTCGTCAATATCAAAGACTCAAAATTGCTATTAATGATATGAGAAAGAGAGAGGATCCTAAAAAATAATAGACTTAAATTGTTTTTTTCTCTTCGGATCCATAAAAAATTATAATGACCATGATAGAATTCAAAATTTTAAACCTACAAACTATGTATATGTTATCTCAACTATCTACCATTGGATTGATCTAATAGCTCAACTTAAATTCGTTTAAAATAGACTAAGTGTAATTTTAAATTTTTTTTTTAAGAAATGATAACTCATTTTTGTTACCTTTCTAATAGAAGTTATGAAAAATAATAAATTATTTATTAAAACTTAAGTTATTCTAAATAAATATTAAAGTATAACGATTTAAGTATTTATCATGAGGGATTTTTTTAAAATACAAGGATGATTAATTAAGATCAATTTCAACTATACAATTCAAATAGATGATTGAGGTTAAAACTAATTGGAATAATCTTAAAGGTGTGTTTGGTTTCACATCTAACTCTTTATGATACAAGAAGTAAAAAATAATATTTTTTGCATATTTAATCGAACTTGAAGAGCTTTTTCTCGTGACACATGTATTTGGTTTGGGTGTGTTAACTAGTAAAAAAATGAATTATTCATTTCGGTAATAGTAATAAAAATAAAACTACTTGCACTTTTATTGAATTAATAAGTGGTGAAAATGGGACACACTACTTGTTGCATGCTATTGAAATTAATTTGTTAAATTTTTAATTATATATAGGAATTAAATTAAGCACATATTTGAGTTAGTAGCAATAACAGTTAGTACTACATTTTAACAAGTTTCTACGACAGAGGAAGGTTAGTATAGCATATTATTCAATGCACTAATTATATGTAACTACTCTGTACTTGAAAGATGTAGTCATTTATATTGTTCAACTATAAATGGAACAAAAATTCTTGAAAAGGTATGCCTTCATTGCCGAATCATCCGAATATCTTGTTATAAAGTTCTGGCCATAAAAATAAATAAATGAAGGCATGGAAATCAACAAAGTCAAAATCACACGTTAACATTAACATAGTAAAATGAACGCAAATGGGCAAGTTTTTTTTTTTTGGGTATATTAACCTGACGTATGATGTTACAAAATATTAATTGTTTCAACCTATTTAAAAGTACTTGCTCTGAAACTATTGAGTGGAATCACTTTAACAAAGTGGGGGCAACTAAATATAATTGTGTGTTTGAGTGTTGTGACTGATAACAGTACTAATTTCTTTTCTCTTTTTGGCCATGGTCATGGTTGATCTGAACATATTAAAGGTAGGTTAGATGCTCCAAGTTCTTAGCTATGTGCAAGCCTCATATGGGTTAGGTGCCCCACCATTAGAACCCATTTTATAGCTTTACATAAATAAGTTAAATTTAGAGTATAGGGTTGACGTAATAATATGTCCGGTTAAATTTAGAATGTACTCAACATGGAACAAGGTATGCTTTATGGTATTATTGTTGACGACGACAACAGTCACCTATGAGTAAGACAACAATAGGCAAAGCAATGGCAACAAAAGAAATACAGGATTCGTGTTAGGAATGTTGCAAGCACTCCTGGTTTGGCCCCTCAATACAAAGTTGAGTTTAGCCTATCTTTTCTCTCTCTATGTTTCAACTGGGTCACGGGAAGTTTGGATGAGGTGGGTGCTACAATGCCCAAGGCCCATTGCTAAAGTTTATTGCCAACTTGGATGCCACTTTTATGTAAATAAATTAAAATTATTATATATTGATGAAAAATTTGTATGGTAAAGTTACAACTATTTTGGTTCAAGTTTGTTTGTTTGTTTATATTTTTAGCCTATTAGTGGATTGACCATATAACCAATATGCTATATGCATGAGTTTTACACCAAACTTTTGATCGCAATATAGATTTTTTTTTTCATACTTGTATGTTTTTAAAATTTAGTTTATCATATCCTATTTTTATATAAAGGGACTGCGATGATTATAAAGTATAGATGGGTTTGTAGAAGTGAGCAATGGTAGTCATCGGATGATTGAAGGTACTTTTGGACATTTTGTGTTGTCCTTACATGATAGTTATAAATAGTTGTGCTTGATTTGTACTTAGGATGCATAGTTTACTCTTACTAGATTCCTCTGTGTGTGTATATATATGTGTGTGTTTATGTTGTTTATATTCATATAGTTGTTTTACTTTTATATGCATGTTATATATTACATATCTAATTATTAGTGAATGTATGACTTAAAGTAGTAGTAACTCCTTTTTAAGTGGGTGATTTCACGAAGTATAGCGATCATGATGGATCATTACATCGTAACTATTACATGCGCGTACCCATTAACAATACTCATTTTTTATTTATGACAAATATTGTTTACAAATACTGGTGGGTGCAATTTTTTTTGTCCTCCTTAACTGTTACCCACAATAGACTTTTAGTCTCAATTGTCTCTTGATAGTGAATCAAATTCATTTTACTCTAATATATATTACAAATGTCATTATAACTTATAAAATTACGATATACATTATTATTATATATGGTGTGATTTTTATCAACTTGATCACTAGAGTTTATTTGACATGTACCCATCCATTTTGCACAACAAGTCAATCACGTCGAAGCATCAACTTACCTTGAGAAAACTTGAATTTTGACCGATTGAGCTCCTCATGATCAACACTCATAAAGAGTATGGTATATGGGTGTGCAAAAAAATCCAAGTCGATTCGAATTGCTCCATAACTAATCTAATCCATATAAAAAAATAACTTTGAGCCATTTTGAAAAGAAATCCAAACTAATCCTCTTTGTAAAACAGATTCGTTTATCCGATCCATTTTTAAAAAGTGAATTGGTTTAGTTTAGTTCAATTATTTAAAAAGAA
This sequence comes from Cajanus cajan, assembly GCF_000230855.2. Classification (NCBI taxonomy): domain Eukaryota; kingdom Viridiplantae; phylum Streptophyta; class Magnoliopsida; order Fabales; family Fabaceae; genus Cajanus; species Cajanus cajan. The sequence goes on along the minus strand of NC_138523.1, from coordinate 52,632,288 downwards.
TTGATCCATATATGAGTATAAAGTGAATAACCATATCACACCAAACCATTCCACTTTAAAAAAAATATCCATATTTTTAAAAATCGAACCGATCTACTTTATAAAAAAAATAGATCAATTAATCAATCTATTTTTAATCGATTCGATTTAGATTTTTCAAAAATCTGATCCATTAACACCCCTAATATAGTCCAACGTCAATTATCCATCTCAAATGTGTTAGGAATCCACCTTGAACATATCATCCCAACCATATAAAAAGGTTGGGTTTAATTTATATATACTATATTTATAAAATATTTTCATAAACATCAAATAATATTTGACTATTTTATCGTGTCATCTTATTATTAATATGATATGATGATTGGATAAATTTTTAATATATGTCTAAATAAAAGTGGTTTACATTAATAATATATGGAGTAAACATTCAATTTGGTCTTTGAAAGATGATAGAGGTAGTCAATAGGTTCTTAAAAGATTTTTTATGATATCTAAATTCTTAAGTTTTAACTTTGTTATACAAGTTAGTTATTTTGATATACTTACTAACTTTGTTAGTCTTATGACCAGACAACAATTAATTATCACATTGACACATATTCTCTCTCCCATATGGCATGTAAAATTACAAACTAGGTAGATTTATATATATGGTATAGTAAGGTTTATATTTTAATTTAATTTAAAAATAACTTAAGTGACGTTTGAATCACTTGTTTCTTCCCACACACTCCCATTGTCACTAAGCTTTTTTTTACTTCTACCAGAGGAATTTTGCGATTCATTAAATATAGCATAAACACCCATATTTGATTAACACATCTTTTCTTGAGATATTTCATAACGATCACTCATTTTGTTAAATCTAAATTCAATAATTTAAGATTTACAATCCTAAACGTGTAGTCAGAACATATGAAGAAATTAAGGATAAATAAGAAATCCTAAAAAAACCCAATAATAACCTTCAATTTTAACAAAAGCACCTATAGTTGAAATATTTAAACATGACAAAGTGTTCGTTGCTAATTGAAAAATACTAAAACCTTACATTATTGTCTATATAGGTGATTACGAGAAAGAATAACCAACTAGGAGAGAAAAATAAATGTTAACCTAACACTTAATTATTGGTTATTCAATAAACTAACATAAATAGTAATCGAGTATAATAGAAGGATTAACTTGCATAACAAGATTAAAATTTAGGGACTTAAATGTCATAAAAAATCTTTCTAGGATCTATTGATCACATCTGTCATCTTTCAAGGATAAAATTGAGTGTTTACTCAATAATATGTATATACAATTAAAAATAATCATTATAAAGTATGATTGAATTATATATTATAAAAATACAATATTAGCACCGAGTGTGTGAACTACCAGATAAGTTGTTGTTCTAACTCAACCTATAGTATCAAATTTGAGTAATGAATATGTAAATGTGTTAAAATACTTATATAAATAATTTTATTATTTATAAAAATCCTACATGACTTTTTTTGTTGAATAAATAATCCTACTTGACTTGAGCAACCTAATTGTATTTGATAGAAATATTTAAAGTCTATAAAAATATCCTTTACATTATCTATATGTTTCGATTAAATTCATTTAGCTATAGAAGAAAAATTCATTATATATAAAGATCAATAAGTTGTTGATCTGAGTAGTATCAAACTCGGTCTCTTTAAATAAAATTTTAAATTTGAATTTTACATATGAAAGAAAAAATGTAATTAAAAAGAAAAATTCCAGTAAATATGACTACTTAACTTTTTTAACGAAAATTAATCATTAATAAAATTGATTATTACTTTATATAATAACGTGATTAAAGAAAAACAGAGAAAAGTCATGATCAGGAATAATACAAAGGGATTCACGCGATTTTCTTGTTTTCCGTTTACATATACTCGAAACTAAAAAAATAATGGATTTCACATTTTGACTTGTATGAGTCCATTCACGGTCTTGATTATAAGTTACAACGAACTTTTCTTTAAATTTGAGACAGTTATTCTATTTCCCTTAATTGTATTCCTGCATTCAATAACTTACAATTAATATGTTAGATTTTTTAAAAATCTTGTGTGAAATAATTACAAGTAAAAAGAGTCTGATTTTAAAAACTAGGTTAAACAAACTGGCGACTTTATCAAGTGAAAAGGAAAGGAATAAGAAAATTGGTGATTTAAAGGGCATGGTTGATCCTTTTAATGAAAATAAGATACATTTATCTTTATGAAATAGGGTCCCACGAGCATATGAAGAGAGAGACCAAGGGTGGTTGGTTAGTGTGATTGTGTTAAATCAAGTGGGGACGTTCGCCATATAATTTTGGCTTCTTGTCCCCAAAGTAAAGCCTTTGGATTTTGGAACCATCTTCATCTTCATTCTCTCTCATTTCTCTTTTTCATCATTCCAAGCTTGCATCGAGATTTTACTCACTTTTTCACCCACCAAATCAACAAAGTCGGCTTTCAAGGTGATCATGTTCCTATTATTGTAATTGTGTAATTATTTCCATTAACCAATAACACCCCAACCTACTATATATGTAGCAATGCCCACCATGAAAACTTCTCTGTTATCAGCAAAATTAAGTTCCACCTCAATGCTTCATTTTCCTCCTCGGTTTGGCCTTCTTCTACATGTATGAACTTTCGGTCTAATAAAAGCAAAATGTACCACAAGAATCCAAACACCACCAAGCTATACTACAATAAGAGAAGGATTATAGTGATTTTTTTTATTTTTTATTTTCATTGACTTCACAAATGAAAATAGAAAGAAATAAAGAAACCATATGTTAATTAAAGACTTTTCATCTTTTTTATTTCTAAATTATTAAGTCACATATCACTGTTAAGAATGACAATAAAGTGAGACAAGTAAAAGTTTCAGTACCTTTGTCTCTATTTCTGTTCTCGTTCTCATACTCTATATTTGTACTCATCTCCATACCTAGTATGTATAGAATTTTCATTCTTATCCCCGTTCCTATCAGATATCAAGTATATTTGTATCTGTTCAAAAAATAATTAAATATTTTTAAAAATAATATATATATATATATAATTTAACATACAATAATAATTATAAAATTACATTAATTAAGTTTCATTTGGAATAAATTTAAAATAGAATAAGAATTATGTAAATGTAAAGTAAATTCTATAAAAAATAAATTAAGTTTCTAGAAATTTAAAGTGGGTACAAATACAAATGCAGGATGAGTATGTATATATTCATCTTTATTCTCGTACTTGATTCAATAAATCAAGTATTATTTGTATTCATACGTGATTAAATTGAGTATTTTTCATAAAAGTCGGAACGAGTTCAAGTATTATCTACAAATAAAAAGTTATTTGTACTAAACAAATAATCGTCATAAAAATTTAATAAACTCATGTTACTAAAAAAAATTGATACTACATGAAAATTCACGACAATAATTTAAACAAATAAAAAAGGTAAGTACAAAACTAAGAAATAAGAAAAATTATAAGAAACAAAAATGTCTTTAAACTATAAAATAATTTTCATGTTACATTAATTACACACAAATTAATAATACAAATTTGGGATTAAAAAAGTGGATTTAAGACTAAAAATAATTATTTTAAACTATAAAAATTTAAAAATATGTATGAATTTATATAAATAAAAAATATTATAACTTACGATTAACATACTCATAACTCAAAATTAAAACTATAAATTAAGATGAAACAACTTTATATCAGTTGATATATTGCGAACAATTTAGATCTACTAGGTGCAACGGGAACCAATAATTTTGATGCGAGATCTATTGCAGAAAACATATTTACCTAAAGTCTAATCCTCGAATCACAAAGTTGATATAATTCCTTTCTGTGGCTAGTTCTCCAACATCGTCCAGACATATGGTTGCTCACCTAACAAATCACAAAATTTGGTCATGTGTTGTCTGGCTTCACAAAAAGCAAAGAGAGATGCATTGAACTTTGCTAATTTGCGAAGTAAGGAAAATAGAATAAATTTTTAACCCTTTTTCTAAACCAAGTGAGTTATAAGAAATAAATAGAATTAAAAACAAGTGGATTAAATCCCAATAACTGTGTATAATCTTTCTTAGGTTGCGCGTTTGGTGAACAGCCTTGGGAATATAAAATTGAAAGTGTGGGTTTGAAGATCTAATCTTTTGAGTAGTTTGGATTTGAATAGGTGAAGAGGCTAGTTGATTTTGAGAAAGACCATTGTGATGACCATACCCAAAAAGCATGGAACATTGTTGCCCATTGCAATGACCATTCATGATCCACCATTGTCGTTTCTAGCTAGCTAGATAGCCTTGCCCAAGCTACGTCGTTTCCAACAGTTCTCTTGCTTTTTATTTTTATGTTTTTAGTTTCAATGGTATTTTCTCTTCTTTTTTTATTCTTCTAATCTTTACTTCTCTTTAATCAGATAACTCAAAATTAAATATAACCCCGTGAACTTAGCCATTCTACCAAAATAAGACATATTTCGAACCAATCAACCAATTCTCATCATTTAATTTATTTGATAGTAACGCGTATGCTGACATTTTTTTTATAAAAAATTTCCTTGTGAGTTGGTTTTTTGAATTACAAAATGGAGTTCTTACTTATCTTTCAATCTTTTTCTCTTACAAATTCACATCATATTATCCTAAATTATCAACAAAAGAAAGTTTCTGGCCATGGACATTAATTGATTCTGCCTCTCCTTCTCCATCACTCGTCGTCCTGCCAACTAGTTCCACAAGTACAAATTATTGCAAACTAAAGTTTCCGTGACTGATACATTTGGAAAATATATGTCTTTCTCTGAAGAGACATGAACACACGTAGCATTTTGCAATTCACCACCTTTGGTTAAAAAATAAAATAAAATTTGAAGCGTTCCAAAATTTTGAAGCCTAGCTAGCAGGCTAGCACACTAATTGTTACACACATATATATAATATTTATACAACAAATTCCACGACTATAACAGAAGAAAAGAAAAAAAAAGGAAATTTGAAATATCATAAATAATAGGATAAAAAAAAAGATAAATACAAAGATTGATGTTGTATGTGTATTGCATCATTTTATCAGCATAACCTTTTTTTTTAATTCAATTAATATTGACGTACGATTCTGTTGTTGCATGTAAATTTTTGTTTGAAGACATGCAAATGTAGAGTAAGTTAAAGATGTAGTGGTGGATTGGATTTGATAAGAAATTGTGTGTTGCGTAGACCCACATCACTGAGGATTTAAAAGGAACAAAGTGATAGGTATATATGTTTAGATAGTTATATTAATTTAATTATTAAATTAAAAACATGAAAAAAATTACATTTATAAATATTATATAATTTAAAATTATTATTTATTTTATCCTAATGCTTTATTTTAACATGTAATGTTTTATTTAAAATATAAATAATTTTTAATTTTTAAATTATATATTTACAAATATTTGAATTATCTTAAGTTTATAATATACGTGATCCATACAATAGTATTCGTAATTTAGTAATTCAATTAACAACATTTAAGAGTTATCAAACATTATATTTTTATTAAGTTTAACACTTTATATCAATTAGTATTATTGCATATTGTATGCGTGGTGTTAAACATATTAGCTAAACTTCATGAAAAATGAGCTAACTTCAAACTCATATTCATTATAACTATTTGTCCAAATAAAATTTTAACAAAATTGAAAATAACTTATCTTTTCTCATGAACTCTTCAATAAATAATATTTTTAAGGTAAATATATATATATATATATATATATATATATATATATATATATATAATTAATAATAGTGGTGTGGTCCCTATTTCCCTCCCACGGTTATCAATGGAGGATACATATATATATATATAGGTGACTATAGTCTATACGGCATTTATTAGCTAAGAAAAGAAAAACAATTATTTTAGTTTTATGTCCATATCAAAGTTATAAATTAAATATTACCTGTCTATTATAATTGATAAATATAAACAAATAATATATATATATATATATATATATATATATTTATTTATTTAAGGATTGTAAATTCTTACAATTCATTATCATGTTACATTAATATGAACGACAAGTCATTGATGGGTGATGTCATTAATATTCAATGGTATATGCCACATTTTTTCCCTTCTAAAGAAATATTAATGGTTGTAAATTCTTACAAACCATTGTTATCTTATATACATTTAATATGATTGGCAACTCATCGATGGACGAAGTTATTAATATTCAATAGTTTAACATGTGAATATGTTTTATAATATAAATATTAATAGCAGGTTACTATTTGATATTTTTCTTTATTACTCAATATTTTCTATGCAAAAAAAATGAAATCTTAATTATATAATCACATAATCATACTAGAACTCAACTTTCTATGTGAGACATTTATGAGTATTTGTGGATTAACTTGCGTAAAATTGTTTTCGATAAATTATCAAAGTGTTCATATTTTAATATATTTTGAAATAAATATATTATGTCAATTTTATTTTATAAAAATAAAGTATCAAATCATTTTGGATTAATATAAAATTTTGTATATATGATCTAAGAGATGTGAACTCACTAGTGCAAAAACTGGATTTAAAATTGGAGTTTTAAGATCGGTTAAAAGGTAACCGATTTTAAAAGTGACGCGGTGACAATTTTATAAATAATATGAACACTTTTAAGATCGATTAAATTTTAATTGATCTTAGATGACAGATCTTAAAAGGTATGTCTGACACAACTTTTAAGATCGGTTACAAAAGAACCGATCTTAAAAGTTGTATAAACATAACTTTTAAGATCGGTTATTTTATTATCGATTTTAAAAGTGCTACTTTTAAAATCGATTATTTAATAACCGATTTTGTATGTAGTATACAAAATCGGTTCTTAGATAACCGATTTTAAAAGTATCGTCATAAACCTTTTATCTTTCTCGTATTTTCTTTGATTTTTCCCTCCATTCCTTTTTTTACTCTCTAGTGCTCTCATCTAAAGTTTCCAACTTTTCATTTTCTTTGCAAGACTATTATATCAAGGTAACATTCTCATGCTCTTCTTGTGTCTCTACTTTCGTTGTTGGTTTATTCTGGCTACTTTTTCGTTGTTGGTTTATTCTGATAAATTTTGAATTTAGGATTTTGCAAGGAGAACGACTCGTTATGCGAGGAGGATGACTCGTTCTGCGAGGAGGACGACCCGTTCTGCGAGAAAGACAGCCCGTTCTGGATAGGTTTTAACTCATGACAAACTATGCTGGAACAATCCGTTTTAAACGACAATTTTAGACCTTTTTAACAACCTGGAACGGTCTGTTCCAGTTTTGGAACGGCCCGTTCCAGTTTTATTTTTTTCAGAACCAAAACTTTTTAGATCGGTTATAAAACAACCGATCTTAAAAGTTAACTTTTAAAATAGGTTAAATAACCGATTTTAAAAATCTAACTTTTAAAATCGGCTCTTTTAAAATCGGTTTTAAAATCGGTTAGAGAACAAATTTTAAAAGTTAAAAATAACCGATTTTAAAAGCTTTTTTTCCACTAGTGACTTTTAATCTAACGGTTGAATTTTTCAAAATTCACATTTAATATAAAGTTATTGAGCGGTGTAATACTTCGTAACACTGATGTTATTATAACTCTCCACTATATATATATATATATATATATATATATATATATATATATTAAATAATAAAATAAAATAAAAATAGGATGTGCACCAGCTAACTTATCTTAATAGTATGTATGCTTTTTTAAGTAGTTAGTGTAAACATTTTATATTGACAATTTATATCTATTAAATTATTTTAAAAATAATATATTATTGATAAAAAAAATGTGTTGAGAAATATAGTATTAATATTTTTGTTTGAAACAAGAGGGAAAAAATTGGTATAACAATTGAAACAAGGTAAAGGATGCTTTGAAATAAGAAAAAGAAAAAGGAAAGTGACAGGGTTGGTTACTTGGCTTGATAAATGTTTGAGAGTAAGTTGTAGTGATCTTAAAAAAATGTTCTTTATAAGGTGACCTACATGAAAAAGATGGGCTAATTTCCACTCCAAATCCAGAGAAATTACTCAAGATAATAAATTACTCAATCGTATACTGAGTATTCAAAACTCCAAACTTGGGAAAAGAATGTTAAATGTGTGAATTGTAATAACGCAAATTTAGGGCAATGTTAGATGGAGGGTGAAGATAATTTTATATAAGAGCAGTGTTAAGCAAACCATTTTTTTTATTAATTAAAATTTGTTAGAAATTGTAAAATTAAGAGATAAATTTATTAAATAAGAAAAGTGACTTAAAAGAAGTGTATTCACTAAGAATAAAAATATGTTTAAAATGTATTATGAAATATATTTTCAACATTTATCATCCCTACTAGAATGACTTTGCTTTGGTAAATCTTTTTCATCACCTTCACTTGCCATATTATGTGCATTTGGTTTCACTGAACCACTACATTACATTCTCTTTGCTTCCATAGTTCCATCTTTCTCTCACGCCAACTCGTATTTCCTCACACCGTAAACTCCTGCAAAAACTCTGGTGTCTTTTTTTTTCTTTTCTTCATTTTTATATTTTTCCTGAAAAATAATACTGCTTGATATAAAACAAATATTTTAACACAATTGATTAATAGTTGAATATATATTTTTAAGCATTTTGACACAGTTCAATTTCCTAAATGTGAGTATGAAAAAAAATTGTAGAAGAGAGACAAATTCTAATAATTTTTACATTTTGAAATAAATTAGTCAACTATTAATAACAGGTATTTTGGTGTATACAAAAAATAATAATAAATAAAAGGTTAAAATATTATTTTAATTTATATAATTTTACTTACTTTATCTTTTAGTCTCTTTAATTTAAAATTAATATTTTTAGTCATTATACTTATATTTTTTTAATTATCTTTAGTCTCTGGCGTTAGTTTGTTCCTAATATACTTAAGTATGAGTGACATGGACTTATTAAATCTACATGATGAAATGTTTGGTTTCGTGGACGGTGTCGTTTCAGCTAATGCTTTAACAGGGGAAAAATGAAGAGTCTTTAATAATAAAGTTTCTTTTCTTTCTCGGTCCGTCGAAGGTGTATTCATGAAGCTACTATTTTTTGATTTTTTTTTCATTTGGGTTCATGATATAGGAGGTATGAAGTTGTGTGTGCTTTCGATGACGGGGATGAGGAGACTTTTGAACATGTGGATCAACTTATTGAAAATCAAAAATAACTTGTTTTGGATTTGAAGAAAAGGGTTGGAATTTTGAAGAGTTGTTGTGTTATTCATGGGGTCTTTTTTGTTATAGCATTTATTATTGCCTCGTATATGTAGAACAACCAATTCATTTGATGTTTGAGATTTAGAAGTTGATTTTGTAATTAATAAATCATGGCATTAGAGCCATATATAAGTTTGATGTATCCATATAAAAACTAATTTGTAATTACTTAAGGGTTATTTTTATTGATATCTCTATTTAAATTTGGTTTGTTCATCTTTAATTTTGTCATTTTTTTATGTTATTGAATATGAACATAAATTTGAAACATGAACATTGTAAACAAATATCATTCATTGGATAAATTAAGAGAACTTATAGTGTCAAGTACATGAAGGACATTGTCATATGTCAACAACCTATTACAATGCTCCATAAACAAAAAGTTAAGCAAATAGGTCAACAAGTCATATAAAGCCAAAAAAAGTTATATTGGCACAAAAAACTCTAGTTTCCTCTCCAAAAAAATAGTAGGGAATCTAATATCAATCATTTTTCTTCTTAGTTTCATTTTTGAAGCACTTGTATACAACATCATTCAACTGTTGTGGGTGATAACTTGTTTTCCTTTCCATTGGAGGTTGGGTCTATTGATCTACAATTTAACTTGTGAAGGTTTGAGCTTGAGATTGTTGTGTGATATTTATTTGTGTTGGTTGAGTGTTTTTTGCAATACTTGGTAGTTGTGATGGTTGAGATGCTTGGCTACTCTATGCAATGGTGAATGTTGATGGTTGACCAACAACAATTGTGGGGGATGTGATGATTGCATTTTCATTCTTTGATGGTTTAGTTGTTGCATTTTTACTCTTTGATGGTGTCTTAGGTATTTTTGGAGTAGGGTATAGTTTAGTCATTGTCATCCTTCTCTCTTCTTCTAACCATTTTTGGTCTGCTAACTAGAATTCTAACTTGTGGAAGTAATATAGTAGGAAGTCCAGTCTATTGCCACAAGTCTTCATCATTGATTGGTTCCATAATAGGTGCATTACATGTTAGATACGCAAGTGATAATATTGATGAATAAAATTCAAGAGTTGTAATCCGCAATAAAAAAAAGTAGCATGTTTGCAAAAAATAGCAAAAACTTTTATTTGAAAACCAAGGTCAATGTGTGCATGCGTGCATTGGTTTAGGTTGGAGTTTTATTTGTAAAACTTTTATCAATAAACCAAGGTCAATGTGTGAATGTGTGTGCTAGTTTAAGTTGGAGTTTTATTTGCAAAAACTTTAGTCAATAAATCAAGGTTGTTGTGTGCATGTGTGTTGGTTTAAGTTGGGGTTTTATATGTGCAAGTGTGTGTCCAACATACATAATAAATAACTTGACGTTGCTTATGTAAAATTTTTTCTTAGTCATTGTTCTAAAGTTGAAAAAACTTAAAAATAAAGAATCAACTACAATTATAAAAATATTTGATTAATAGCTTTTGTTGGTCATCACAATAAAATGTTGGCCTTAATTTCTTTTATAAAAAAATTGGTGACTAAAATAGAAACACACACCAAACCTATATATATATATATATATATATATATAACGCAAAAGTTATACATGCAAGATATACTAGTTGGACTCCAAAACCTGCAAGAGCAACTTCTCATCTATATCAACCTTTAATGTAAAATGATAGTTTTGCACCTCAACTTTATTACTTTCATCCCAAACAAAAATCCATTTTATCAACTAAATAACTTATTTTAATCTCTTCATTGGCCTTGGACAAGCTTTGACTCCCTTTGCCTTCTATTCCTTATCCATTTTTGTATTCTTATCAAACTTGTTCACTAAATAAATTATTATCTATTCCATCATAGACACTATAGGTTGCTCTCTAACTTCTAAAATTATTCCATTGAATGCTTCAAACATGTTGTTCATAATCATATCACACCTAGCATACTCTAACACATGGGCCTTAGACCATAATTTTTTATCCATTTGCATCAGCCAATCATGTGCTTCCTTAGATACCTATATTAATAAATCAGTTCAAATAATGACATTAGTGTATAAAACTTATGCAAAATAACTCATTGCTAGAATAGTAGTCCACCTTTTTTAACATGACCACTCTTTTTGATGCAATCTCCCTCATACGTGACTTTACATGCTGCCAACATCTTGCTCTTAAGAACGAAATCACCTCCATTATACTTCTTCATATTTTCACATATGTGTCAAACACACTTTATATTCAAAAACCTCCACAATTTTCTGTAAAGTCGGGACTAAATCCCATGTAGAAATTTAAACTCATTAATCATTATCATATAATATCAACTTAAAGTTAAAAAATATTAAGCATATCTTTTGTTGATAAAAAATAAATACTCTTTTTTGATCATGACCAATATCATCCAATAAACATTGTATAAACCACTTCCATGATTCTTTATCCTCCCTCTCCACAACAGTTACAACTTATATAGCAAGAGAATAGTATTGGTCATTACGATCAAAACCAATTGTCACTAGTAATATGTCACCAAAGGGTGTCATTATGAAACAACAATCAAGACCTATAATAGGCCTACATGCAGCTAAAAATCCTTGCTTTACTGCCTTGAGGCACATATAAAACCTCAAAGAGAGAGAGAGTTTTAATTAATGAGAAGGGACAAAAAATAAAATGTCCAAATATTGAAAAATAGTTGAAGGAAAAATGTTTATTTATCATGTTTTTCTTACCAAACTTCTCAACAAATAAATAGTTTTGTCAAGTTTTTTTCTTCTTATTTTTATTACTCTTTGATTATCCTTTGGTAGAGATCAAACATATATAATTGTGTTTGGATATATATAATTGT